>NC_138778.1:1230022-1486023 GCF_965119305.1 Pelophylax lessonae
CATACTTATAAATGTGACCAATTAGGGAAGGGAAGTAGAGCTGTACATCGAACGATTTCCTTCCAGGAGAGACGAGTCTTCGCCATTACCGAGGATCAAACAAGATAATTTACAAGATTAGATCTTCTGATATCAAATCTGATTATAATAAGAGAGACGGAGAAGAGGAGAGCATGCAAAGCATTATGGGTATGATAGGAAGAAGTAATAAAACTATTCTCAGCAACGATCGACCCAACGATTGGCTTTTCCTCCTAAACTCATTAGAAAAACAAATCTTCTCTGTAACTCCCTACAAGATAATGATGATTATTAATCATTTATGGTTTTATTTCATAGATTACAATAATAAAAATCTACAACAGATTCTAAGCAATGACAACCAACTTCCCTCATAGATATAAAGACCGATCTTCTCCGCAACTACGACATTAAAAAAACAAAAATTATACACACACACTACATTAAAATTATTTTTTCATACAATATTATACCGATATTACAATGTGAATTTTTTTATATAAATATTATATTGTATTATTAAAATACTACTACAATAATATAAAGATAATAATATAAGGTATACAGTTGTGAATGTTATTAAAAATTCCCTTTCCAATCTGCAGCCACTGTAACTTTTTGTAAATTACAATATGGCCGCCTGGAGGTGCTCAGAACCCCGCCCCCCAGAAACAATTTCCTGCTTGTGTGATTGGCTCACCGATTTCCCCAGAAGTCTGCACTAAGATACAAGTCAGATTTCTGGCATCCCCTGCAATACAAATCTCATTTTTGGTGAGATCCTCCCAATAGGAACACGTCTAAAGGGATGCAGACCCAGCAGATTTCCTCATTAGAGCTCTGCAGCTGCCACAGCTGATAGATAATTATGAAACCGCTCCCATTAGACTCAGCACAGAGGAACCAACAAGGATTTCTTCAGAATAACAGAAGAAAGAAATCTGCAACAAAGTTTGTTATAATCCCTGCAATGTACAGAGATCACCCAGAGGGGGAGGTTTTTTTCCTCAACAAAGTGGAGTTATACTTTAAGCAATCAAATAATAATAATAATAATAATAATAATAATAATAATAATAATAATAATAATAATAATAATAGGGAGTTTAAATCTATATCCCTATTCTCTGAAAATAATTCTTACACATCTACTACTTAATGACCTTACAATGGACTGTTTTTTTTCTTCTGCTGCCTTCTAACATCCTCAGTGAGCTCCCGAACCTCTCCTTCCCCCCTTACTTCCTTTTGTTTGGAATGAGCAGTACATGATACTACAAATCCCATACTCCATCTCAGGGGCTACCTCTAAAAAGCTGACACTCTAAAGATATGCTCTATATGTGTGCTATCATTGGTTCTCAGTGGTAATTCAATGTATACATAGTAACAACACTAAAACCCTCCCATACTATATATATATATATATATATATATATATATATATATATATATTTAGCTTTTATTGGTGTCTATGAAGAATTGGCCGCCAGTATTACCGCTCCATTTCTTCTTGCATCAAGGCTCCTTAACCCTTTCAGTGCCAGGCCCTGCACTCCATGTTTACACTTAGCTGGCCTTACAGCTTTCAGAGTTTGTTAAAGACCCCCCAAATTATAGATTTTCTGAAAGCACTGAACCTGTAGAATACAAATGAGGTGCTACGGATTTTCAGGGCAAAATAATATTTGGGCACTTCTTTATCAAAGCAATATTTTTTGCTAAAAAAAAAAAAAACAACACTAAAATCATTATTAGCAGATAAAAACAGCAAATCTTACAGAATTCCTGCTAAATATAAAAGCTAACCTGTATGGAGTTTATAAATAATCACTATTTGTAAATTTTAGATTGCGCCTTTTTGTGAATTGGTGAAAAATCGGACATACGCAAAAATGAAAATATTAAAATTTCTCAAAAAATCTGAAGGTTTTCATTGTACCCTTACAGTTTTCAGAGTTTGTTTAAGACCCCCCCCCCCCCCCCCCAAGCCATACATTTTCTGAATGCAAATAACTTGTAGAAATAAAAGAAGGTGCTACTGGTTTTAAACGCCCTGCAATATTTGTGCAAATGTTTATTAAACCTATATATTCTGTACTGAGTTCATAAAAAACAATGTTTTGTCATTTTAAAATTACGCCTTTTTTTGCAAAAATGTAAAGAACCAAATTTCTCTAAAAATCTGAAGGCTTTCATTGTTCCCTTAGCCTCGGTTCACACTACGGCGATCCGACTTAGGGGGCGATCTGTGAAGTCGTGTGCACTGCGACTTCGGCACGACTTGCACGGACTTCATAAAATAAATGTCTATGCAAGTCGCTCTGATGTCGCCCCGAAGTAGTACAGGACCCTTTTTATAAGTCAGAGCGACTTGTGTCACTCCTATTAGAACCGTTCCTGTACTACACTATGGGACGTGATGGTGCGTGACTTGTCAGGCTGACCAAGTCCTACCAGTGTGAATGGAGACTTACAGCTTTCAGAGTTTGTTAAAGACCCCCCAAACCTTTTGTTAATATTTGTAAATTTTTAATTGCACCTTTTAGTGAAATGGTGCTGGTTAAGCCCCAGCTTGACTACCACTGGATGGATAGGCTGTGTGCTCATAAATATGAAGGGTCTCGGTGATGTCACTGGTCTCTAGTGATTGGATAGGCTGTGTTCTCATGAATATGAAGGGTCTCGGTGATGTCACTGGTCTCTAGTGATTGGATAGGCTGTGTTCCCATGAATATGAAGGGTCTCGGTGATGTCACTGGTCTCTAGTGATTGGATAGGCTGTGTTCCCATGAATATGAAGGGTCTCGGTGATGTCACTGGTCTCTAGTGATTGGATAGGCTGTGTTCTCATGAATATGAAGGGTCTCGGTGATGTCACTGGTCTCTAGTGATTGGATAGGCTGTGTTCTCATGAATATGAAGGGTCTCAGTGATGTCATTGGTCTCTAGTGATTGGATAGGCTGTGTTCTCATGAATATGAAGGGTCTCGGTGATGTCACTGGTCTCTAGTGATTGGATAGGCTGTGTTCTCATGAATATGAAGGGTCTCAGTGATGTCACTGGTCTCTAGTGATTGGATAGACTAATTGCACCACCACAGAACCGCTACCCTCTATGCTATTGATGACAGTTACTTCCCATCTTCTAGATAAGGATAGGGAGTATGAATTGGTAGACAGGAGAGTCTGCAAAGGATATAAAAAAGGTACACAGCGCGCTTTCAGTCAGATCTGGACTATATAAAGTCAGCTCAACCTTCCAAAGCGGTGGGATTGTGCCAAGCGCTCAGGATGTGGGAGTTCCAGAATACTGCGAGAACGGCTTCACCTGCCAACTAAAGCTCAAGGGTACAAATTATTCCGACATTTCTGGGCATTGCTTTACACTGATCAGGAGATCTTATGAGGAAGCTAAAGAGTTAAACAAAACAGAATATTTCCTACAAACATCGAACTCTCCTCTCCTGAAATACTCTGCACTGCTGGAGGACTCTGCTCCTTCCTCTATAACTCTCCTCTCCTGAAATACTCTGCACTGCTGGAGGACTCTGCTCCTTCCTCTATAACTCTCCTCTCCTGAAATACTCTGCACTGCTGGAGAACTCTGCTCCTTCCTCTATAACTCTCCTCTCCTGAAATACTCTGCACTGCTGGAGGACTCTGCTCCTTCCTCTATAACTCTCCTCTCCTGAAATACTCTGCACTGCTGGAGGACTCTGCTCCTTCCTCTATAACTCTCCTCTCCTGAAATACTCTGCACTGCTGGAGGACTCTGCTCCTTCCTCTATAACTCTCCTCTCCTGAAATACTCTGCACTGCTGGAGGACTCTGCTCCTTCCTCTATAACTCTCCTCTCCTGAAATACTCTGCACTGCTGGAGGACTCTGCTCACCAGTATTGTAGAATACTCGGTAAACATGCAATCCATTGGCTAGAGAGATCAGAGAAGTAGGAGAAGTAGATTTCAGGCCGGTATCCTGTAGGGCGTCTGATTCCCATCTTCAGAATTTCTCATACGGACGCTCAGAGGAAGGAATTCAGGCGCAGATCTTCTACAATATTCCCGGAATTCTCTGCTCTTCGTATTTATAATAATCACAAATAATAATAATGAAGCATCAACACTCCGTGTGTACATAATACTAGGCTGGTATGTGGACGAGTCCGTGTTAGGGGCGGAGCAGAGCGGGGGGGGGGGGTAATTCTCCAATTCCAAAACAGAGAAGAAAAAAAAAAAAAAAACCGGATAGGATTTCATCGCCTGAAATGATACAAATGGCTTCCATTCTATTCACTCCAAATATAATTACTTATTTTTTTCATTTTCTACTTTGTAAAATATTATTACTTTTTATTTTTCTATCACTTTCTGGATGTAAAGTTTTTATTGGATTAGAAGTTTTTCCTGGGTAGAACCGTCAGGTTTCAGAATTCCTGGTTCCGTCGGTGTTTTCTTCTCACAATTGGAAGAAAGTCCTCCAATGGAGGAGTGGAGACAAGTATTTGGGAAGGGGGCGGGACCGACCCCCTGTTCTTACAGACCATCGATCCTATTGGCTGCCCTGATGCACAAATAATCTTATGCCACGTACGTAATGCATGGCATCATAGAGGGTGGGCTTTACCCTTCACATGCCGCACATTTATGGGTGGTTGAGGTTTCTGTGCTGAGAATTGACAAACCAGCTCCCGAATATGTGACATAGGATAGGATATCCAACTAGCTTATATAGGTGCAATGATCAGCTGTCCACCAGCCCTTGGCCATGGGTGCGATAGTCAGGTGTCCACCAGCCCTTGGCCATGGGTGCGATAGTCAGGCGTCCACCAGCCCTTGGCCATGGGTGCGATAGTCAGGCGTCCACCAGCCCTTGGCCATGGGAGTGATAGTCAGGTGTCCACCAGCCCTTGGCCATGGGTGCGATAGTCAGGTGTCCACCAGCCCTTGGCCATGGGAGCGATAGTCAGGCGTCCACTAGCCCTTGGCCATGGGTGTGATAGTCAGGGGTCCCCTAGCCCTTGGCCATGGGTGTGATAGTCAGGGGTCCCCTAGCCCTTGGCCATGGGTGCGATAGGTGTCCACTAGCCCTTGGCCATGGGTGCGATAGTGTCCACTAGCCCTTGGCCATGGGTGCGATAGTCAGGGGTCCACCAGCCCTTGGCCATGGGTGCGATAGTCAGGGGTCCCCTAGCCCTTGGCCATGGGTGCGATAGTCAGGGGTCCCCTAGCCCTTGGCCATGGGTGCGATAGTCAGGGGTCCCCTAGCCCTTGGCCATGGGTGCGATAGTCAGGGGTCCCCTAGCCCTTGGCCATGGGTGCGATAGTCAGGGGTCCCCTAGCCCTTGGCCATGGGTGCGATAGTCAGGGGTCCCCTAGCCCTTGGCCATGGGTGCGATAGTCAGGGGTCCCCTAGCCCTTGGCCATGGGTGCGATAGTCAGGGGTCCCCTAGCCCTTGGCCATGGGTGCGATAGTCAGGGGTCCCCTAGCCCTTGGCCATGGGTGCGATAGTCAGGGGTCCACCAACCCTTGGCCATGGGTGCGATAGTCAGGGGTCCACCAGCCCTTGGCCATGGGTGCGATAGTCAGGGGTCCACCAGCCCTTGGCCATGGGTGCGATAGTCAGGGGTCCCCTAGCCCTTGGCCATGGGTGCGATAGTCAGGTCTCTACTAGCCCTTGCTCACTTTGAATAGATTTTCTCAGCCTAGAGCTCCATGGACTGAGAATGGTATTTGTACAAATAGTTGCATCAAGACTTTCAATGAATTGCGAGAAATACTGTGAGCGCCCCTCCTTACCTCCTAAGTATAGCAGTTACCTGGCTGTCAGTGACATGGAAGAAGCATAAAGGTCTGAGAGTCAAAGTGAAGGCTGAACTTCTGATCTGCATACCGGTGTCCAGTGTCCCGGAAAGTAGTGATGCCAGCTAACTCGTATTTTCAGCAGGCTACATAGTCGTCAGTGGAGGTTTCCTTAGATCACCTATTCCCGGCACTAGAGGAGATCCGGTTTCCCTTCCTTGTAGAAATAAGACGACATTACTGGATGGAAATCGGTGAACTTGGCGGGCGCGGCTCGGGTTCTCTGCCGGGGCGCGGCTCGGGTCCTCTGCCGGGGCGCGGCTCGGGTCCTCTGCCGGGGCGCGGCTCGGGTCCTCTGCCGGGGCGCGGCTCGGGTCCTCTGCCGGGGCGCGGCTCGGGTCCTCTGCCGGGGCGCGGCTCGGGTCCTCTGCCGGGGCGCGGCTCGGGTCCTCTGCCGGGGCGCGGCTCGGGTCCTCTGCCGGGGCGCGGCTCGGGTCCTCTGCCGGTCTCCTTCCACGGCTCGGTGGTTTTTTAGCACTTGGAATCCGCAGCTTTGCTGAGACTAAACAGAATGTAACGGATTTACTCTGCAGGCCTCGAATATTCCATAAAAATATCTCCTGAGCGGAAGACGTGGAAGAGATCCAATCAGAGGACAGGAAGGTCATCATTAATGGAGAGATCCAAGCCATGTGCGTGTTTTATAAATAATACCTCCGGCCTTCTCTTCAGTCTTACACCGCTGTACCGGCTCCTCTCATGGATTGAAATGGTTTCCATCGATTTCACCGCACACTGTGAGCTTCTCAGTCAGATACAGAATGCCTCATTTCCTGGCTGGAAGACATCCAGCATCATTTAGCCCCCCTCAATCATATTAGGTTCATTTATAAAACAAACCAGCCAGCTTCAGAGGTCACGGGACTTGCATAAAGAAAAGAAAATTTGTAAGACCTCGTTCACACGTGCTTCAGAATGTGGCATTGGATGCGGTTATAAAGCACTGAATGCCAATCAAAGCTCCTCCCACTATATAAAATGGTTCCTTACAGTCCTGACCACATATTGTGTTGGCTTCAAAAATTTCCCCTTATGTCACTTTCTAGTCTTCAAAGCGTCTCCGAAGCCTCCATATAAGTCTATGACAACGCTCGCTAAGCGTCTCCGAAGCCTCCATAGAAGTCTATGACAACGCTCGCTAAGCGTCTCCGAAGCCTCCATAGAAGTCTATGACAACGCTCGCTAACCGCACCTGCAGCATTTGAGGGGCTTTTATTCAGCGTTCGCTTCGCTGTTTTGGAGGTATTGCAGGTGTGAGATCTCCCAGGATGCACTGGGAACCCAACAATGGAACCGTCATCAGCAGTCACTCCTGGTTCAGGTGTATATATTGTGGGAGTGTCAGGTGCAGACGTCACATCGGGAGTGCAGCAAGGAGCAGCAGGAAGGTGAGCGAGGTCCGGGCCGGAGCGCAGATACTAGCAATGTCACACATGGTGAGCAGGATGGGAGCAATAAAGCGGGAGGTGAGCGGGACCATAGGGTTGCCACCTCATCCCTTTAAAACTGAACAGATATTAATTACATTAAATCAGCCCCAGAACCGGTTTATGTAATGTCTTAAAATCGATGAGGTAGCAACCCAAGGGGACCAGCAAATCCGAGTATCAGCAGAGCTGGGGGTTACTACTGAGCAGGGGGTTACTACTGAGTTGGGGGAGGGGGGAATCAGCAGAGCTGGGGGTTACTACTGAGCATGGGATTAGAAGAGCTGGGATTTACTACTGAGTGTGGGGGGGGGGGGGAATCAGCAGAGCTAGGGGTTACTATTGAGTGGGGAGGGGGGGGGGGGATCAGCAGAGCTGGGGGGTTACTACGGTTAGGGGGGGGGGAATCAGCAGAGCTGGGGGTTACCACTGGGGGGGAAATCAGCAGAGCTGGGGGTTACTAATGGGGGGGGGGAGGGGGAATAAGCAAAGCTGGGGGTTACTACTGAGTGGGGGTGGGAGGGATCAGCAGAGTTGGGGGTTACTGAGTGGGGGATCTGCAGAGGATGGTACCAATGAGCTGGGGATCTGCTGAACAGGGGTGAGTTGGGGTTCTACTGGGACCCTTTAAAAACAAATAGAAAATCAAAGCACACCGGGCATTTGCCAAACTTCATTAAAGCTTCAAAAATCATGTTACAATGGAAGGGGCTTTAACCACTGACAATTGCGCGGTCATGCGACATTGTAAACAAATTAAATTAAATAAAATTTATGTTGGGCCACATCTTGTACCATCATGACCGCTTCCTCAGAATCCTTTCCCACAATCCCTTGTAACTGGAATAGTTGCCGGTCAGCCATTTGATCAACTTACCGTCTTCTCTTCTATTCCCATAATCCCCTGCAATGGTAAAGGAGGACCCCGAGCCGGTATAGATCACAGAGCGCCCACATCTCATTTCCTCCTCACTCCAGACAGCGCCCATAAGAACGTCTATTTGATGGCGGGTTTGTCTTTCCAAGCAAAATAAAAAAAGAGTCAGATGTCCTTGAGGGGCGAGCGGGAGACGCGCCGCTGTGTCCCCAACATGAGAGAATTTACGAGGAAAAGGAAAGATGAAGGAGATAATATTCAGTCTGCAACGTTTACTGCTGTGCGATAAAAACGTCAGGAAAACGCTGATGTGAGGGAGATAAAAAAATCGCTGAAATAACGATCTCTCTGATAGCGCAATTATCAGGATCTGCTCATCACAGAAGTCATATTAGCAGGAGACTAGAATTGGGGGGGGGCAAGACCCCCCCCCCCGAAGACTTTTTCTTTTAGTTTGGGTGGATGGTGGAGGGTGCGACCACCTACCAACCAACCAACCACCTACCAACCATCTACCAACCAAGCAACCAACCACCTACCAACCAACCAACCACCTACCAACCATCTACCAACCACCTACCAACCACCTACCAACCATCTACCAACCATCTACCAACCAAGCAACCAACCACCTACCAACCATCTACCAACCACCTACCATCTACCAACCACCTACCAACCAACCACCTACCAACCAACCACCTACCAACCATCTACCAACCAACCACCTACCAACCAAGCAACCAACCACCTACCAACCAACCATCTACCAACCACCTACCATCTACCAACCACCTACCAACCAACCACCTACCAACCAACCACCTACCAACCATCTACCAACCACCTACCAACCAACCACCTACCAACCACCTACCAACCAACCATCTACCAACCACCTACCAACCAACCATCTACCAACCAAGCAACCAACCACCTACCAACCAACCATCTACCAACCACCTACCAACCAACCACCTACCAACCACCTACCAACCATCTACCAACCACCTACCAACCAACCAACCAACCACCTACCAACCAAGCAACCAACCATCTACCAACCACCTACCAACCAACCATCTACCAACCACCTACCAACCAACCACCTACCAACCACCTACCAACCAACCATCTACCAACCAAGCAACCAACCACCTACCAACCAACCATCTACCAACCACCTACCAACCAACCACCTACCAACCAACCATCTACCAACCAAGCAACCAACCACCTACCAACCAACCATCTACCAACCACCTACCAACCAACCATCTACCAACCAACCCTCTACCAACCACCTACCAACCAACCATCTACCAACCACCAACCAACCAACCATCTACCAACCACCTACCAACCAACCATCTACCAACCATCTACCAACCAACCACCTACCAACCAAGCAACCAACCACCTACCAACCACCTACCAACCAGCCATCTACCAACCAACCATCTACCAACCACCTACCAACCAACCAACCATCTACCAACCAACCAAGCAACCAACCACCTACCAACCAACCATCTACCAACCACCTACCAACCAACCATCTACCAACCACCTACCAACCAACCATCTACCAACCACCTACCAACCAACCATCTACCAACCACCTACCAACCAACCATCTACCAACCACCTACCAACCAACCACCTACCAACCACCTACCAACCAACCATCTACCAACCAACCAAGCAACCAACCAAGCAACCAACCAAGCAACCAACCACCTACCAACCAACCATCTACCAACCACCTACCAACCAACCATCTACCAACCACCTACCAACCATCTACCAACCACCTACCAACCAACCAACCACCTACCAACCACCTACCAACCAACCAACCATCTACCAACCACCTACCAACCAACCAACCACCTACCAACCAAGCAACCAACCACCTACCAACCAAGCAACCAACCACCTATCAACAACCGACCAACCAACCAACCCCCTATCAACAACCGACCACCTACCAACCAACCACCCACCTACCAACCAACTACCTACCAACCAACCATCTACCAACAACCGACCACCTATCAACAACCGACCACCTATCAACAACCGACCACCTATCAACAACCGACCACCTACCAACCAACCACCTACCTACCTACCAACCAACGACCTATCAACAACCAACCAACATTGGTGTCAGTGGGAGGAATAGTGTCCCATCATTGGTGTCAGTGGGAGGAATAGTGTCCCATCATTGGTGTCAGTGGGAGGAATAGTGCCCCATCATTGGTGTCAGTGGGAGGAATAGTGCCCCATCATTGGTGTCAGTGGGAGGAATAGTGCCCCATCATTGGTGTCAGTGGGAGGAATAGTGCCCCATCATTGGTGTCAGTGGGAGGAATAGTGCCCCATCATTGGTGTCAGTGGGAGGAATAGTGCCCCATCATTGGTGTCAGTGGGAGGAATAGTGCCCCATCATTGGTGTCAGTGGGGGGAATAGTGTCCCATCATTGGTGTCAGTGGGGGGAATAGTGTCCCATCATTGGTGTCAGTGGGAGGAATAGTGCCCCATCATTGGTGTCAGTGGGAGGAATAGTGCCCCATCATTGGTGTCAGTGGGGGGAATAGTGTCCCATCATTGGTGTCAGTGGAAAGAATAGTGCCCCATCATTGGTGTCAGTGGGAGGAATAGTGCCCCATCATTGGTGTCAGTGGGAGGAATAGTGTCCCATCATTGGTGTCAGTGGGGGGAATAGTGCCCCATCATTGGTGTCAGTGGGGGGAATAGTGCCCCATCATTGGTGTCAGTGGGAGGAATAGTGCCCCATCATTGGTGTCAGTGGGAGGAATAGTGCCCCATCATTGGTGTCAGTGGGAGGAATAGTGCCCCATCATTGGTGTCAGTGGGAGGAATAGTGCCCCATCATTGGTGTCAGTGGGAGGAATAGTGCCCCATCATTGGTGTCAGTAGGAGGAATAGTGCCCCAAGGGTTGGGTGAAGGGCCGCAGTTCAGAGAGCACGGCTTTGGATCATTTCCACAAAAACAGAAAATGAGGAAATCCAGAATAATAGAGTTGTCACCAGAGGAGGTGGTGAGGATAAATCTTCAGATGGGGACACCGGTTGCGGTGACTGCTGAACATAGAATAGTTGATTTTCCAGTGAATGTTGGTATGAAAATTCTGCATTTGATGACAAATGTCATTCGAAGATTCAAAATTCTGTTAACATTCGATTTTGGAAAGAATGGAATTTCCTGAACAGAAAATGACACAAATTGTCAGAAATGTTCATTCTGGAGATTTTCCATCCTGCAGAAGTGTCAGTCGCACCCCACTAATGATTAGAGACGCTCTTAGAACATTTTTGCAGCGTACGGCCGACGGAGTGAAATTCTCACTTCGGAAAGATTTCTTCTCACTTCCTGTTGTGTCTCTGGGACAGGAAGTGGTAAGAGATCTGCAAGGGATTTGGCCAATGAAAATAAATAAAGGGGACAAAGTTTTATGCGTTACCGGGAGACCAAAAAGCCGCAATGCATGATGTAGATTTTGTTGCGCCGCATGCAGAATCGCATGAAGGGGTCCTCATTCCGGCTTGGCTTTGGTTATACTTTTACATACTGGCGCCTCCCACAATATACCGGCCTCAGTATGAATCAGTGACAGCGATTCCCGAAACGCATGGCCAGCCTGTACAAGCCACGCCCCCATAGGCTGCAGTCCATGTGTATCAGTGCGACATTAGAGAGTGCGACTCGGCATTCTTTCCCACGAGGTGACACATCCGCGGCGTGTCGGGGCCGGCCGTGCTTTCAGCTAAACAGAGTTGCGTCATTCCGTCTGAGGAGGACATTCCGGGGAACCCGAATTTCAGGTTCTAGAAGGAGAAAAAAAAAAAAAAAAAGCAACCAGAACATTCTGCAAAGACGGATTCCGCTGTGATAAGAGGAGAAAACTATAGGGCTCCTCCAGAGCAGGGTTTCTCAGCTGGGGGGGGGCTCCTCCAGAGCAGGGCTTCCCAACCAGGGGGGCTCCTCCAGAGCAAGGCTTCTCAACCAGGGGGGCTCCTCCAGAGCAGGGCTTCTCAACCAGGGGGGCTCCTCCAGAGCAGGGCTTCTCAACCAGGGGGGCTCATCCAGAGCAGGGCTTCTCAACCAGGGGGGCTCCTCCAGAGCAGGGCTTCTCAACCAGGGGGGCTCCTCCAGAGCAGGGCTTCTCAACCAGGGGGGCTCCTCCAGAGCAGGGCTTCTCAGCCGGGGGGCTTCTCCAGAGCAGGGTTTCTCAACCAGGGCTCCTCCAGAGCAGGGCTTCTCAACCCGGGGGGCTTCTCCAGAGCAGGGTTTCTCAACCAGGGCTCCTCCAGAGCAGGGCTTCTCAACCCGGGGGGCTTCTCCAGAGCAGGGTTTCTCAACCAGGGCTCCTCCAGAGCAGGGTTTCTCAACCAGGGCTCCTCCAGAGCAGGGCTTCTCAACCAGGGCTCCTCCAGAGCAGGGCTTCTCAACCAGGGGGGCTCCTCCAGAGCAGGGCTTCTCAACCAGGGGGGCTCCTCCAGAGCAGGGCTTCTCACCAGGGGGGCTCCTCCAGAGCAGGGCTTCTCAACCAGGGGGGCTCCTCCAGAGCAGGGCTTCTCAACCAGGGGGGCTCCTCCAGAGCAGGGTTTCTCAACCAGGGCTCCTCCAGAGCAGGGTTTCTCAACCAGGGCTCCTCCAGAGCAGGGCTTCTCAACCAGGGCTCCTCCAGAGCAGGGTTTCTCAACCAGGGCTCCTCCAGAGCAGGGTTTCTCAACCAGGGTTCTATGGAATCTATGGTTCCTCCAGAAGTTGTCTGTGGTTTCTTGAGCAATGAAGAATTCCTGCCTCTTAGATAAGATCCACTGACCCAATGTTCTGTAGATAGCTGAAACCAATAAAGTCAGGCTGCCCAGTAAGGCGTGGACCCAGGAATAGAAGCTTTACCCCACTCAAAGCTCTACAAAGACTCCAGTCTCCCTCTTCCTCAGTGGATGGAGTGATACAAGTTTAGTCCAGGAGTTCTCCACCAGTGTTTCATGAAGTTTAGGGTTCCTCCAGAGGTTGCTTGGGGTTCCTTGAGCAATTTCTGCCTCTCAAGTGCCACTGACTCCATTCATAGCTCTCCATAAGGGGGCAATTCTTCCCATAAGGGGGCAATTCTTCCCATAAGGGGGCAATTCTTCCCACTGAGCGCACTAATGTATCATGAGGTGGAGATCTCGTCATATATTAGAAGGGGTTCCCAGAGACTGGAAAGTTATTTCAAGGATTTCTGTGTGTTGAAAAGCTGGAGAAAATCTTCTCTAATAGAAGAATCACTTTCCATCACAACCGGAGAAACCAGGGATATCGGGTTTTGGACGTAGTTTTGGGGGTACCTTCTTTTGGACAGTTTTGGGGGTACCTTCTTTTGGACAACTTTGGGGGTACCTGTTTTGGGGGTTCCTTCTTTTGGACAGTTTTGGGGGTTCCTTCTTTTGGACATAGTTTTGGGGGTTCCTTCTTTTGGACAGTTTTGGGGGTTCCTTCTTTTGGACATAGTTTTGGGGGTTCCTTCTTTTGGACAGTTTTGGGGGTTCCTTCTTTTGGACATAGTTTTGGGGGTTCCTTCTTTTGGACATAGTTTTGGGGGTTCCTTCTTTTGGACATAGTTTTGGGGGTTCCTTCTTTTGGACAGTTTTGGGGGTTCCTTCTTTTGGACATAGTTTTGGGGGTTCCTTCTTTTGGACATAGTTTTGGGGGTTCCTTCTTTTGGACATAGTTTTGGGGATGCCTTCTTTTGGACATAGTTTTGGGGATACCTTCTTTTGGACGTAGTTTTGGGGATACCTTCTTTTGGACGTAGTTTTGAGGGTACCTTCTTTTGGACGTAGTTTTGGGGGTTCCTTCTTTTGGACATAGTTTTGGGGGTTCCTTCTTTTGGACGTAGTTTTGGGGGTTCCTTCTTTTGGACGTAGTTTTGAGGGTACCTTCTTTTGGACGTAGTTTTGAGGGTACCTTTTGGACGTAGTTTTGGGGGTTCCTTCTTTTGGACATAGTTTTGGGGGTTCCTTCTTTTGGACGTAGTTTTGGGGGTTCCTTCTTTTGGACGTAGTTTTGGGGGTACCTTCTTTTGGACGTAGTTTTGGGGATACCTTCTTTTGGACGTAGTTTTGGGGATGCTTTCTTTTGGACATAGTTTTGGGGGTACCTTCTTTTGGATGTAGTTTTGGGGGTACCTTCTGTTGGATGTAGTTTTGGGGGTAGCTTCTTTTGGATGTAGTTTTGGGGGTACCTTCTTTTGGACGTAGTTTTGAGGGTACCTTCTTTTGGACGTAGTTTTGAGGGTACCTTTTGGACGTAGTTTTGGGGGTTCCTTCTTTTGGACATAGTTTTGGGGGTTCCTTCTTTCGGACATAGTTTTGGGGATGCTTTCTTTTGGACGTAGTTTTGGGGATACCTTCTGTTGGACGTAGTTTTGGGGGTACCTTCTGTTGGACGTAGTTTTGGGGGTACCTTCTGTTGGACGTAGTTTTGGGGGTACCTTCTGTTGGATGTAGTTTTGGGGGTACCTTCTGTTGGACGTAGTTTTGGGGGTAGCTTGTTTTGGACAAATCGGAGAAACCAGAAGCGAAGAGGTTTTAGCTTTCTTTTCTTCAATGGCAATTATTGATGCGTTTCGGTGCCCAGTAACAGTCTGACTTCCTGCAGTAATCCCTCTGTACTGCGGCTCTTGTAGTTGGGTGCCAAGTCCCCGAGACACTCGGAGAACATTGACAATAAAACCCACCGGGCACAATGCGGAGGGATAGGCACGATGTTCTGAGCGAGGTGCCAGCTCCGGAGAAGTAGGTCACACAGCGGCTCTGGGATATTTGCAGTGACGCACCTGTCCCCGAGCCGGGATATCCTTAAGCCTTCTCTGCTGGAAGCCCTTAAGGAATGGCGCTGTCAGAGGATTAGGCGACGGACCTGAATGAACTCCGGACCGCAACGCAGGAACAAAGTCAAAGCTGTAATGTATCCATTATAGAGATAGAGATTTCCTAGAATTAACCTTCAAATTCTAAAAAAAGGTAAAAAAGCAAAAATAATTTCAAACACATCCAAAGAAAATAGGATTATGGCCGGATCCTGGATTGCCCAAAATGATGAGGCAGCCTTGGAGCACCTCAAAGATGGCAGCCAATCTACTAGCAAGTTATTTGTAATAACCACTTCCCAAGTTCCATAAAGACATGGATGAGTGAGTTTGGGGTGGAGGAACTTTACTGGCCTGCACAGAGTCCTGACCTCAATCCGATAGAAGACCTTTGGGATGAATTAGAGGGCAGACTGTGAGCCAGGCCTTCTCGTCCAACATCAGTGCCTGACCTCACCAAAGCACTTCTGGAAGAATAGTCAAGGACAGAACTCCGCTCACCTTAGGATATGTCCGATCCCTGGGAGGAGATCACACACAGTGCGAGTCCCCGCCCTCCCTGGGCAGGTGCAGCGCCCCCTCCCCTCTCACCTGTGCACCTCTTTCTGAGCCCTCAGTAATCCCCATCCCCCGGGGGCAGCAGTGACACCCAGCACTGTTCACACTACACCGACCCATCCAGTATCAGATTATAGAGCTCACATGGTAAATCTCCCCAACCATAGAACCGTTACCAGCGCACACTCCGAGCACAACACTGCCCCCCCCCCCCCCCGTTATATAGAGCTGGTGATGGCCGTCAGCTGAGTGCGGTGATTGGGATCAGTGTTAGTGAAGTTCCCGGACTCACACTCCGAGGTCTCAATCCACCCGCGTTTGTCTCAGTGCACCAATCAGGCGGCCCAGCTTGAGGTCACGTGACCCGGGTAGGGATCCGGTGACTTTGCTCACATTCCTACAGAGAGGGATCTGCGTGCCATAGATCCGCTATCACTGCTATACGGTATACCAAAAGACTAAAACACCGCAACAATTGTAAGAACCTGGGAGAAGGATTATTAAACAGGATAGAAAAGTGTTATCCAACGCGTTTAGGCGCTCACAAAACTCACACTTCCTCAAGGATTTATGTAAGGAGGAGGGGTTAAAGGAGTTAATGGAGTGACCGGCACACCCTGCCAATGCTGCACTGGCCCCTGATCCGTAGGATATCCTGGTCACTCCAATTTATTGGGTCCAGTAGATCTTTGGACCCATCTCTACATAAAGTCCTGAGGAAGCCTTTGAGCCTTCGAAACACGTTGGTACCCTCTAGTGTATTGCATTCATCCAACCTTCTACTGGATGTGACACTCGGCCAGTCCCTGCTGATTGCTGAACCCGTGGAATGTCAATCCATGTATGGCTGGGAAAACGGGAACGCCACTTCCATGGGAAAAACATTGGCAAATAAAAAAATAAAAAAAATAATAATAATAAAAATAAATAATAATAAAACGTATACAAATCACTACACAAATCATATTGTAATTAAAGGTTATTAAAAATTTCCCTTTCCTTTTTAATCTGCAGCCGCGGTTATTTTCTGTTAAATGCAATATGGCCGCCTGGAGGCACTCTGTACACCGAATGCATACAGTGCCCCGCCCCCCGAATGTCATTTCCTGCTTGTGTGATTGGCTCACCAATTTTCCCAGAAGTCTGCACTAAGATACAAGTCAGATTTCTGGCATCCCCTGCAGCACAAATCTCATTTTTGGTGAGATCCTCCCAATAGAAACACGTCTAACAGGATGCAGACCCAGGAGATTTCCTCAGAGCCCTGCAGGTGCAGCAGCTGATTGAATCTAGAGACAGAGGAACAGACAGATATTTCTTCAACATAACAAAAGGAAGGAATCTGCTACAAAGTTTGTTACAATCCCTGCAATGTACAGAGATCACCCAGAGGGGGGAGGGGTTTATTCTCAACAAAAGTGGAGTTATGCTTTAAAGCAACTGTTTCTAGTGAAGGCGTCTTTTCCAACCAGACTATAAATATATAACTGTATAATTATGTAACTACAGTATATATCACTATGTAACTATGCAAGATATAAAAATAAATGACAACTTTTCCTTTTCCAGATTGGAGTATTTGGTGTTTAATGCCTGGGGCGCACTTACTTTCCCTTTAGAGATTTGCTGCAGCAAGCTGTACTTCGTCTGCCTGTGTCTGATGGCGGCTGCGATTCCATTCACAGGAGATTCCGCCACAGGTGACACCCGATTGTGTCAGGAAGGTGCGGCAGACACATACTGACCTAATTACACTGCATAGGAATCTTCCAGGCCTTCCAGGAGAATACCCAGGAGAGGATTCCCATTTCTAAGAGATTTCTCCTCTGCACTCCGTCTATTTCCTATCCCGCCATACCGCATTTCTCCTCCGCACTCCGTCTATTTCCTATCCCACCATTCCGCATTTCTCCTCCACAGTCCATCCATTTCCTATCCCAGCATAACGCATTTCTCCTCCGCACTCCGTCTATTTCCTATCCCGCCATTCCACATTTCTCCTCCGCACTCCGTCTATTTACTATCCCAGCATAACGCATTTCTCCTCCGCACTCCGTCTATTTCCTATCCCGCCATACCGCATTTCTCCTCCGCACTCCGTCTATTTCCTATCCCACCATACCGCATTTCTCCTCCGCACTCCGTCTATTTCCTATCCCGCCATACCGCATTTCTCCTCCGCACCAAGTCCATTTCCTATCCCACCATTCCTCATTTCTCCTCCGCACTCCGTCTATTTCCTATCCCACCATACCGCATTTCTCCTCCGCACTCCGTCTATTTCCTATCCCAGCATACCGCATTTCTCCTCCGCACTCCGTCTATTTCCTATCCCGCCATACCGCATTTCTACTCTGCACTCCATCTATTTCCTATCCCACCATTCCGCATTTCTCCTCCGCACTCCGTCTATTTCCTATCCCACCATTCCGCATTTCTCCTCCGCACTCCGTCTATTTCCTATCCCACCATTCCGCATTTCTCCTCCGCACTCCGTCTATTTCCTATCCCACCATTCCGCATTTCTCCTCCGCATTACGTCCATTTCCTATCCCACCATACCGCATTTCTCCTCCGCACTGCGTCTATTTCCTATCCCACCATACCGCATTTCTCCTCCGCACTTCGTCTTTTTCCTATCCCACCATACCGCATTTCTCCTCTGCACTTCGTCTATTTCCTATCCAACCATACCGCATTTCTCCTCCGCACTCCGTCTATTTCCTATCCCACCATACCGCATTTCTCCTCTGCACTCCGTCTATTTCCTATCCCACCATACCGCATTTCTCCTCCGCACTCCGTCTATTTCCTATCCCACCATACCGCATTTCTCCTCTGCACTCCCTCCATTTCCTATCCCGCCATACCGCATTTCTCCTCCGCACTCTGTCTATTTCCTATCCAACCATACCGCATTTCTCCTCCGCACTCCGTCTATTTCCTATCCCAGCATAACGCATTTCTCCTCCGCACTCCGTCTATTTCCTATCCCACCATACCGCATTTCTCCTCCGCACTCCCTCTATTTCCTATCCCACCATACTGCATTTCTCCTCCGCACTCCCTCCATTTCCTATCCCGCCATACCGCATTTCTCCTCCGCACTCCGTCTATTTCCTATCCCACCATACCGCATTTCTCCTCCGCACTCCCTCCATTTCCTATCCCGCCATACCGCATTTCTCCTCCGCACTCTGTCTATTTCCTATCCAACCATACCGCATTTCTCCTCCGCACTCCGTCTATTTCCTATCCCACCATACCGCATTTCTCCTCCGCACTCCCTCCATTTCCTATCCCACCATACCGCATTTCTCCTCCGCACTCCGTCTATTTCCTATCCCACCATTCCGCATTTCTCCTCCGCACTCCGTCTATTTCCTATCCCAGCATACCGCATTTCTCCTCCGCGCTCCGTCTATTTACTATCCCACCATACCGCATTTCTCCTCCGCACTCCGTCTATTTCCTATCCCACCATTCCGCATTTCTCCTCCGCACTCCGTCTATTTCCTATCCCAGCATACCGCATTTCTCCTCCGCACTCCGTCTATTTCCTATCCCAGCATACCGCATTTCTCCTCCACACTCCGTCTATTTCCTATCCCACCATACCGCATTTCTCCTCCACACTCCGTCTATTTCCTATCCCACCATTCCTCATTTCTCCTCCGCACTCCGTCTATTTCCTATCCCACCATACCGCATTTCTCCTCCACAGTCCGTCTATTTCCTATCCCACCATTCCGCATTTCTCCTGCACACTCCCGTCTATTTACTATCCCACCATACCGCATTTCTCCTCCGCACTCCGTCTATTTCCTATCCCACCATTCCGCATTTCTCCTCTGCACTTCGTCTATTTCCTATCCCGCCATTCCACATTTCTCCTCCGCACTCCGTCTATTTACTATCCCAGCATAACGCATTTCTCCTCCGCACTCCGTCTATTTCCTATCCCGCCATACCGCATTTCTCCTCCGCACTCCGTCTATTTCCTATCCCACCATACCGCATTTCTCCTCCGCACTCTGTCTATTTCCTATCCCGCCATACCGCATTTCTCCTCCGCACCAAGTCCATTTCCTATCCCACCATTCCTCATTTCTCCTCCGCACTCCGTCTATTTCCTATCCCACCATACCGCATTTCTCCTCCGCACTCCGTCTATTTCCTATCCCAGCATACCGCATTTCTCCTCCGCACTCCGTCTATTTCCTATCCCGCCATACCGCATTTCTACTCTGCACTCCATCTATTTCCTATCCCACCATTCCGCATTTCTCCTCCGCACTCCGTCTATTTCCTATCCCACCATTCCGCATTTCTCCTCCGCACTCCGTCTATTTCCTATCCCACCATACCGCATTTCTCCTCCGCACTCCGTCTATTTCCTATCCCACCATTCCGCATTTCTCCTCCGCATTACGTCCATTTCCTATCCCACCATACCGCATTTCTCCTCCGCACTGCGTCTTTTTCCTATCCCACCATACCGCATTTCTCCTCCGCACTTCGTCTTTTTCCTATCCAACCATACCGCATTTCTCCTCCGCACTCCGTCTATTTCCTATCCAGCCATACCGCATTTCTATGCACATCCAAAAAATAAAAGGATCCAATCCAAACTTCATGGAAAAGGCGGTTCACACAGAAAACTGGTTTTGGGTGGAGCCCGGGCTATGGTCACCTGACTTCTTACAGCTCCTGGGAATCTCAGAAGACCTCTCCCTGCCAAAGTCGCTGGCGCCGTTCCCGTTCGCCTCGGGGGCCACTAATGCATTTGCATTGAAATTGAAATCCAGCATGGGAACCCTCGCCATGGGAACTCACCGCCAGATACAAGGATCTGAAAACTGAACCCTCCATCAAAGCTACTCCGCGCAGGTTCACACTGATACGCTGCAAATTCGGCGCCAATTTAACCACTTGACCTCCGGAAGATTTACCCCCTCTTTGTGACAAGGCCATTTTTTGCGATACGGCACTGCTTTACTTTAACTGACAATTGCGCAGTCATGCGACGCCGTACCCAAATAAAATTGATGTCCCTTTTTTCCCCACAAATAGAGCTTTTTGGTATTTGATCACCTGTGAGATTTTTATTTTTTTATTTCGCTATGAAACAAAATGAACCACAATGTAAAAATAATATTTCTTCATCAATTTATTGCAATATGTACGCTATTCTGCTACATAATTGTGTTAAAACAAAATCCCAATAAGCATCAATTGATCGGTTAGCGCAAAAGTTATTGTGTCTACAAACTAGGGGATAGATTTATAGATTTTTTTTTAGGTGGAAGGCCATGTCTTGGTAGGGGCCGGTCAGTTTAGGTGGACGGCCATGTCTTGGTAGGGGCCGGCCTGTCAGTTTAGGTGGACGGCCATGTCTTGGTAGAGGCCCGGCCGGTCAGTTTAGGTGGACGGCCATGTCTTGGTAGGGTTGCAGTTGTGCCATACTCTTTCCATTTTCCCATGATGGATTGATCAGCGCTCCGTGAGATGGTCAAAGCTTGGGAGATTTATTTTATACCCTAACCCTGCTTTACACTTCTCCACAACTTTATCCCTGACCTGTCTGCTGTGTTCCTTGGCCTTCATGATGCTGTTTGTTCACTAAGGTTCTCGAACAAACCTCTGAGGGCTTCACAGAACAGCTGTATTTATACTGAGATTACATTACACACAGGGGACTCTTAATTAGGTGACTTCCGAAGGCAGTTGGTTCCTCTAGATTTAGTTAGGGGTATTAGAGTAAAAAGGGGGGTGAATACAAATGCCCCCCACAATTTCACAGATTTGTATCATTTATCATTTTCCTTCCACTTCACAATTATGGCCACTTTGTGTCGGTCTATCACATAAAATCCCAATAAAATACATTTATGTTTCTGGTTGTAACATGAGAAAATGTGGGGAATTTCAAAGGGGTGTGAATACTTTTTCAAGGTGTTGTATGTTATTTACAGTGGGTACGGAAAGTATTCAGACCCCCTTAAATTTTTCACTCTTTGTTATATTGCAGCCATTCTTCTTCCTCATGAATGTACACATAGCACCCCATACTGACAGAAAAACACAGAATTGTTGACATTGTTGCAGATTTATTAAAAAAGAAAAACTGAAATATCACATGGTCCTAAGTATTCAGACCCTTTGCTCAGTATTTAGTAGAAGCCCCCTTTTGATCTAATACAGCCAGGAGTCTTTTTGGGAAAGATGCAACAAGTCTTTCACACCTGGATTTGGGGATCCTCTGCCATTCCTCCTTGCAGATCCTCTCCAGTTCTGTCAGGTTGGATGGTAAACGTTGGTGGACGGCCATTTTTAGGTCTCTCCAGAGATGCTCAATTGGGTTTAAGTCAGGGCTCTGGCTGGGCCATTCAAGAACAGTCACGGAGTTGTTGTGAAGCCACTCCTTCGTTATTTTAGCTGTGTGCTTAGGGTCATTGTCTTGTTGGAAGGTAAATCTTCGGCCCAGTCTGAGGTCCAGAGCACTCTGGAGAAGGTTTTTGTCCAGGATATCCCTGTACTTGGCCGCATTCATCTTTCCCTCGATTACAACCAGTCATCCTGTCCCTGCAGCTGAAAAACACCCCCACAGCATGATGCTGCCACCACCATGCTTCACTGTTGGGACTGTATTGGACAGGTGATGAGCAGTGCCTGGTTTTCTCCACACATACCGCTTAGAATTAAGGCCAAAAAGTTCTATTTTGGTCTCATCAGACCAGAGAATCTTATTTCTCACCATCTTGGAGTCCTTCAGGTGTTTTTTAGCAAACTCCATGCGGGCTTTCATGTGTCTTACACTGAGGAGAGGCTTCCGTCGGGCCACTCTGCCATAAAGCCCCGACTGGTGGAGGGCTGCAGTGATGGTTGACTTTCTACAACTTTCTCCCATCTCCTGACTGCATCTCTGGAGCTCAGCCACAGTGATCTTTGGGTTCTTCTTTACCTCTCTCACCAAGGCTCTTCTCCCCCGATAGCTCAGTTTGGCCAGACGGCCAGCTCTAGGAAGGGTTCTGGTCGTCCCAAACGTCTTCCATTTGAGGATTATGGAGGCCACTGTGCTCTTAGGAACCTTAAGTGCAGCAGAAATCTTTTTGTAACCTTGGCCAGATCTGTGCCTTGCCACAATTCTGTCTCTGAGCTCTTCAGGCAGTTCCTTTGACCTCATGATTCTCATTTGCTCTGACATGCATTGTGATCTGGAAGGTCTTATATAGACAGGTGTGTGGCTTTCCTAATCAAGTCCAATCAGTATAATCAAACACAGCTGGACTCAAATGAAGGTGTAGAACCATCTCAAGGATGATCAGAAGAAATGGAAAGCACCTGAGTTAAATATATGAGTGTCACAGCAAAGGGTCTGAATACTTAGGACCATGTGATATTTCAGTTTTTCTTTTTTAATAAATCTGCAACAATGTCAACAATTCTGTGTTTTTCTGTCAGTATGGGGTGCTATGTGTACATTCATGAGGAAGAAGAATGAACCTAAATGATTTTAGCAAATGGCTGCAATATAACAAAGAGTGAAAAATTTAAGAGGGTCTGAATACTTTCCGTACCCACTGTATATTCCTGTGTACAGTTTTTATTCTGAGGATAATGTGGTTAATGGATAATCAGGCTACCTGATCTTCTGTGGTATATAAATTCTGTGTGAGTTTTCATTAAAATGAGTTCCAATTTGCTTCTAAGCCCAGTGTCGCCTAGTCTTGGGTGCTCAGCCATAACGCCCAGTTTCTGGGTCCAGACTACAGAGTCCTCCAAACTTCAATACAAAATTCTATTGTAGATTGTCAAACATCAATATTTATAGCTGGAACTTCTACACACTCTGCAGGTCCAAGCCCAAGACTTCTCCATTTGTTCTCCTTGGAGAGTTGGAGATCCGGCTACAGATCTCATAGGGGATGCGGCTACAGATCTCATAGGGGATGCGGCTACAGATCTCATAGGGGATGCGGCTACAGATCTCATAGGGGATGCGGCTACAGATCTCATAGGGGATGCGGCTACAGATCTCATAGGGGATGCGGCTACAGATCTCATAGGGGATGCGGCTACAGATCTCATAGGGGATGCGGCTACAGATCTCATAGGGGATGCGGCTACAGATCTCATAGGGGATGCGGCTACAGATCTCATAGGGGATGCGGCTACAGATCTCATAGGGGATGCGGCTACAGATCTCATAGGGATCCGGCTACAGATCTCATAGGGATCCGGCTATAGACCTCATAGGGATCCGGCTACAGACCTCATAGGGATGCGGCTACAGACCTCATAGGGGATGCGGCTACAGATCTCATAGGGGATGCGGCTACAGATCTCATAGGGGATGCGGCTACAGATCTCATAGGGGATGCGGCTACAGATCTCATAGGGGATGCGGCTACAGATCTCATAGGGGATGCGGCTACAGATCTCATAGGGGATTCGGCTACAGATCTCATAGGGGATGCGGCTACAGATCTCATAGGGGATGCGGCTACAGATCTCATAGGGGATGCGGCTACAGATCTCATAGGGGATGCGGCTACAGATCTCATAGGGGATGCGGCTACAGATCTCATAGGGGATGCGGCTACAGATCTCATAGGGATCCGGCTACAGACCTCATAGGGATCCGGCTACAGACCTCATAGGGATCCGGCTACAGACCTCATAGGGATTAGCTCAGAATACACCAATGTCCACAAAAACGCCAAACAATGTAACATTTTCAACCATCTCAGTAAGAACAATTCCAATCTTCAGGCAGTGAGGAGGAAATACAACGCCTTCCTAACACCCGGCAAAGCCTGTGTGAAGGAAAGTCTACCCTGGCCGTCCATGACAGCCAAGACTTTGCCAATTGTTCCTCTTTGTGGCTGTGCCGATCGTTATTGTGCCGATCGTTATGTGCCGAGACTGAGCGGAGGAAGAAATGACATCACCAAGCGTTGGACTTACCCATGTTGTAACCGTAGGGCGACTCAGTGGACCCATCCTGCAAACTGGCCAGGATCTCCCCTTTGCCGACATCGCTGTCACCGACCAATAGAAACTTCAGGAGGAAGTCGTAGGCTTTGAGTGGACTGGCTCTGTGGGTCATTCTCCTCTGTGAGAGACTCTCCAGTTGATGGGGCTGCTTCAGCCCATCATGGGGCGAGAAGAAAATCGGGGTCACAGATGCAGAGCAGAAGGGAGACTCATACCCAGAATCCTCAGAAAACTAGGAGACAAGAGACGGGCAGAGGTGAGACTTCAGGAATAAAACCAATACAGAATTAAGTCATTGATTATAAATTGTGAGCTGCAGCTCAGCTTCAATGTGTTAGTGTATTCAACTCTGCTAGTACATCAAACACTCCCCTCCCCCCAGACTAAAATGCTGCTATCTGCTTTACCTCCTGTGCTCCTTCATCCAGAATGGGGGAGCTCTAATACAGGGAGGTGTGTTACTGGCCAGATCACTAGCTGAAAACAGAGGAGAAAAAGCCTAAACAAAGAAAACAAATGCAGACGCCACCTCTAATGATTGCAAAGCTGCAAAATGATAAACGATACATTGTTGGTACTTTCTGTTAAAGGGTGCCAACCCTCAGCAACTTTTCTCCTGCATGGTCACCCTCTCACATGGGCTTCGGATGGAGGAGAATACAAGCAGTGATTGCAACAAACATTACCCACACATGGTCCCCTGTTATCACCACCAGGAACCCCGCCCCCGAGGAACACCATGCAGCCATCGCTGGAGTGCTTGTGGATAGGAAGGGGCTGCAGGAGACGACAGCACTGGGCTGGACAGTAAACTTGGTCCAAATTATTCAAGTCTCGTCATTGCCCCGACAGGGGGGGGGGGGGGGGTTTGCATGCTGACATCATCAAGTACAACGCTGTACCAATAGTCCTACATTGTACCCAAGGATGCAGAAAGCCCACCCACAAGCAGACGCAGCGAGGGGGGAGGAGATCGCCAGATTTTGGAGGGAAGAATAGGATAGGCATTACACTGGCCAGTGGGAGTAGAAAAGTTCCCAATGTTAGTGGGGAGGTATTAAGGCCCACTGATGGTGTCAATGGATGAAATAGTAAAAAAAACGAATGTAAGAATTGATAATGAATGTTTGCAATTGGGTTGAATAGCGCTCTGGAGTTTCCCTTCCGCTGGATTGGATGTGATTGAAGGGTTTTTTCCTATTGGTTGAACTCCATGCACAGGTTTTCCTTCACTTTAAGTATGTAACAATATTACTACAAAGTGTTTCCTTCTCGGAGATGACAGAGGGATGGGGAGGATGGTAGGAATGAGGATTCCGAAGCAATAAACTGACAGCGGGATGGGGGATGATGATGAGCTGACAGCGGGATAGGGGGTGATGATGAGCTGACAGCGGGATAGGGGGTGATAATGATGAGCTGACAGCGGGATAGGGATGATGAGGGGGTGAGCTGATAGAAGGATGGGGATGATGAGGGGGTGAGCTAACAGAGGGATGAGGATGATGAGGGGGTGAGCTGACAGAGGGATGAGGATGATGAGGGGGTGAGCTGACAGAGGGATGAGGATGATGAGGGGGTGAGCTGACAGAGGGATGAGGATGATGAGGGGGTGAGCTGACAGAGGGATGAGGATGATGAGGGGGTGAGCTGACAGAGGGATGAGGATGATGAGGGGGTGAGCTGACAGAGGGATGAGGATGATGAGGGGGTGAGCTGACAGAGGGATGAGGGGGTGAGCTGACAGAGGGATGAAGATGATGAGGGGGTGAGCTGACAGAGGGATGAGGATGATGAGGGGGTGAGCTGACAGAGGGATGGGGATGATGAGGGGTTGAGCTGACAGAGGGATGGGGATGATGAGGGGTTGAGCTGACAGAGGGATGAGGATGATGAGGGGTTGAGCTGACAGAGGGATGAGGATGATGAGGGGGTGAGCTGACAGAGGGATGAAGATGATGAGGGGGTGAGCTGACAGAGGGATGGGGATGATGAGGGGGTGAGCTGACAGAGGGATGGGGATGATGAGGGGGTGAGCTGACAGAGGGATGAGGATGATGAGGGGGTGAGCTGACAGAGGGATGAGGATGATGTGGGGATGAGGATGGGGATGGATTGGGGGTGATCTCTCCCATCACATTGGAGGGTACGGGTGAGGGTAGAATTAGTCAGGATGGGGTCTCTATGGTTGCTATAGGTAGAAACGCTCTCTTGTCACATAGAAGAAAGCGATCGTTTCTATACGTAGCGTATGACAGGTGAGAAATAACTCTTCTATTCTCCAAGCAATGCCGGCCTGCAGTTGTCATAGAAACCATTCTTAGATTGCTCCACCATTATAAATAGCGAGCTTCGTCTCCATGTGGGGAGCGGTGGAGCGTGGGCTTTTGCAAAACCATCAATTGAGGTTATTAAAGTGTCAATCCACCCACAACCTACACCGATCAGCCATAACATTGTGACCACCCATCGTGGCATGGACTCCATACACCTGTGAAGGTACGCTGTGGTATCTGGCATCAAGCCGTCAGTAGCAAGTCCTTTAAAGTGTTTGTTCCCCCAACATTTCCTATTCCCGATGTGTGTCTGCTGTGCCATGTACTGCTATGAGGAAGTTTCCTGTTCTCTCCACCCCCCCCCCCCAATATGTGTCCGCTGTACCATGTACTGGTATGAGGAAGTCACAGTCCAGACCTAAATCACATTGAGAATCTGTGGCAAGACTTGAAAATTGCTGTTCACAGACGCTCTCCATCCAATCTGACAGAGATGAGATATTCTGCAAAGAAGAATGGGCAGAAATGTCCTCTCTAGATGTGCAAAGCTGGTAGAGACATCCCCAAAAAGACTCCCAGCTGTAATTGGAGGGAAAGGCGGTTCTACAAAGTATTGACTCCGGGGGGTGAATACAAATGCAGCCACACTTTTCACAGATTTATTTGTATCATTTATCATTTTCCTTCCACTTCATAATTATGGCCACTTTGTGTCGGTCTATCACATAAAATCCCAATAAAATACATTTATGTTTTTGGTTGTAACATGAGAAAATGTGGGAAATTTCAAGGGGTGTGAATACTTTTTCAAGGCACGTTATGGATCAACCACTTGGTTCCAGGCACCTATCACAGCCACGATGGGGGACCCTGATGGGATTTGTTTTTTTCCAAGGTGAAATAGGGAGCACTGCTGCTGCAGTAGGAGGAGTGAAACGTTACAGTGGGGAGCCCGGAGTGATGAGGAGGGGACCTCACTATTGGAGATCTCTCCACCTATAACTGAAATGTGGAAATATCCCCTTTGGGGAGGAATGGTCCTTCCTTTCCAGATTCTTCCCCCCTCTGTGCTTAGCAGGGTACAAGGCAGCCTGAAACTTTCTCCCCCTCCACCCAGGACGGGGTGCTCCGGAGGGGAGAAGGTCATTACCCCCACCCCCCCCCCCCCGGCAATCGCTGACACTCATCAACTCTGGGCTTACTCAGGGATTAGACCAATGGAGCGGTTTTATATACATTATATACACACCCCACCCCCATCGCCAGTATATACATTGCAAGGCAGGGGTGACCATTCAATGAAGAATATGGTGTATACTGTATATATACATACACATCACTCTAATGGCCAGTATACACTGCAAGGCAGGGGTGACCATGCCTCAGTGAAGAGTATGGGGTGTATATATATACACGAGTCCGATGACCAGTATACATTGCATCATCATTATCACCAAACTGCCCATTAAGGACTCCAGCTGCCTGCATGAGATCAGCTATAAATGATGGAGATGTGAAGAAGCGGTGTATATACAGTATCTGACAAAAGTAAGTACACCCCTCACATTCTATCTTTTCATGTGACAACACTGACTTTTGTTGCCAGCGGTTTAGACATGAATGGCTGTGTGTTGTCACTTAGGGGTGTACTGACTTTTGTTGCCAGCGGTTTAGACATTAATGGCTGTGTGTTGTCACTTAGGGGTGTACTGACTTTTGTTGCCAGCGGTTTAGACATTAATGGCTGTGTGTTGAGTTATTTTGAGGGGACAGTAAATTTACACTGTTATACAAGCTGTACACTCACTACTTTACATTGTAGCAAAGTCTCATTTCTTCAGTGTTGTCACATGAAAAGATGATGTCATCTGTGACTTAAGGGGGCGGGGTCTCCAAGTGACATCACCGCGAGGCCACGCCCCTAAAGGCTATATAATAAGCTGCATAAACCAGAGACCGGCATAATCACCGGAGACAGCATCGGAGGAGGACCGGAGGAAGAAGAATAGCGGAGAGCAGAAGAGCCGAGGGGGAGAAGACCAGATGAAGATTTTTAATAAACTTTTCAAAAAGTCTCCTGTCATTCACATACACTGCCTTTTATGGGGTGAATGGATAGGGGTACAATGTACCCCATACCCATTCACATAGGGAGGGGGTCCGGGATCTGGGGGGCCCCCTTGTTAAAGGGGGCTTCCAGATTCTGATAAGCCCCCTGCCTGCAGACCCCAAAAACCACCAGCCAGGGTTGTCGGGAAGAGGCCCTTGTCCTCATCAACATGGGGGCAAGGTGCTTTGAGGTGGGGGTTGCAGAGCGCCCCCCCCCCCCCTGCCCCAAAGCACCCAACCCGCTCGTCCCCTCCCCTTTCCTGGCCTGCATGCTCAGATAAGGGTCTGCTATGGATTTTGAAGGGGACCCCACGCCGTTTTTTCGGCATAGAGCACCTGTCAGAATCCATACCAGACCCGAAGGCCTGGTTTGGAACCTGAGGGGGGGGGGCATTTTGGCATGGAGTTCCCCCTCAAGATTCTCAGAGCCCAAGTCTTACCGCAAGTCGGATCATCCTGTTCCGACTTGCGATGCGCCTTCCATTCAAATCAATAGGCTCCTATAGGGAAGCATTGATGTTTGAATGGAGGCAGGAAAAACGCTGCTAAAAGCAACGGGGCCAAACGTGTGATAATGCCAATGGGAACAGATACTGAAAGCGTTTTTACAGCGGCTTTTCCTGGTGTTAGAAGTGGCTCTGCAGCTCGTTTTTTCTGACGCCCCGTGTGCATGGGGGCTAACAAATGATTGAGATTGGATACAGATTGATGTACAGAGATTGGATACAGATTGGTGTACAGAGATTGGATACAGATTGATGTACAGAGATTGGATACAGATCGGTGTACAGAGATTGGTGTACAGAGATTGGTGTACAGAGATTGGTGTACAGAGATTGGTGTACAGAGATTGGTGTACAGAGATTGGATACAGATCGGTGTACAGAGATTGGATACAGATCGGTGTACAGAGATTGGATACAATGTATTGTGATCTATAAATAGGAGATGATGATCGTTACAGAAAGACATCTCTGTGTATATATGTACAGTGACAGTACGTGTTATATATGTGTGTGTATTGCTATGGGGGGTGCACATTATCTATAATAGACGGTGTATACTTTCTATAGCGTGGCGCACTTTGGTGTGATTTCAAATTACAGCGATTCCATCCTTCATCTGAAATCTCCTGATGTGAACAGAGAGAGGCTGAATGATTCCTAAACAAAAAATGGGCGTTTTGCGGCGTAGTTTGAAAACGCGGATCGCACTTTATGGTCCCAAACAATGGTAACAGATGTGGGGGTTGGCAAAAGAAAAAAAATGTGCTACAAACACGCCAACATAGGTGCTAAAAAAACGCTCAGCGACCGACAGCGTTCTGTAGCAACTTTGTGGCGTTTGCTGTGTAGGACGGCCATTCCAGCGAGCGCTCAGAGAGGAAACAGCACCAATGAGGTACCGGAGATTCTGGGGGAGGAGCAGTTTGAATCTGAGGATGGGACCGTATAGACCTGCCCATCTATGGGGACCGTATAGACCTGTCCATCTATGGGGGACCGTATAGACCCGTCCATCTATGGGGGACCGTATAGACCCGTCCATCTATGGGGGACCGTATAGACCCGTCCATCTATGGGGGACCGTATAGACCCGTCCATCTATGGGGGACCGTATAGACCCGTCCATCTATGGGGGCCGTATAGACCCGTATAGACCTGCCCATCTATGGGGACCGTATAGACCTGCCCATCTATGGGACCCGTATAGACCTGCCCATCTATGGGGACCGTATAGACCTGCCCATCTATGGGGACCGTATAGACCCGTCCATCTATGGGGGACCGTATAGACCCGTCCATCTATGGGGGACCGTATAGACCCGTCCATCTATGGGGACCGTATAGACCTGCCCATCTATGGGGACCGTATAGACCCGTATAGACCTGCCCATCTATGGGGACCGTATAGACCTGCCCATCTATGGGACCCGTATAGACCTGCCCATCTATGGGGACCGTATAGACCTGCCCATCTATGGGGACCGTATAGACCCGTCCATCTATGGGGGCCGTATAGACCTGCCCATCTATGGGGGCCGTATAGACCTGCCCATCTATGGGGGCCGTATAGACCTGCCCATCTATGGGGGCCGTATAGACCTGCCCATCTATGGGGGCCGTATAGACCTGCCCATCTATGGGGACCGTATAGACCCGCCCATCTATGGGGGCCGTATAGACCCGTCCATCTATGGGGACCGTATAGACCCGCCCATCTATGGGGGCCGTATAGACCCGTCCATCTATGGGGACCGTATAGACCTGTCCATCTATGGGGGCCGTATAGACCTGCCCATCTATGGGGACCGTATAGACCCGTCCATCTATGGGGGACCGTATAGACCCGTCCATCTATGGGGACCGTATAGACCCGTCCATCTATGGGGGCTGTATAGACCTGCCCATCTATGGGGACCGTATAGACCCGTATAGACCTGCCCATCTATGGGGGACCGTATAGACCTGCCCATCTATGGGGGCCGTATAGACCTGCCCATCTATGGGGGCCGTATAGACCTGCCCATCTATGGGGGCCGTATAGACCTGCCCATCTATGGGGACCGTATAGACCCGTCCATCTATGGGGGACCGTATAGACCCGTCCATCTATGGGGGACCGTATAGACCCGTCCATCTATGGGGACCGTATAGACCTGCCCATCTATGGGGACCGTATAGACCCGTATAGACCTGCCCATCTATGGGGACCGTATAGACCTGCCCATCTATGGGACCCGTATAGACCTGCCCATCTATGGGGACCGTATAGACCTGCCCATCTATGGGGACCGTATAGACCCGTCCATCTATGGGGGCCGTATAGACCTGCCCATCTATGGGGGCCGTATAGACCTGCCCATCTATGGGGGCCGTATAGACCTGCCCATCTATGGGGGCCGTATAGACCTGCCCATCTATGGGGACCGTATAGACCCGCCCATCTATGGGGGCCGTATAGACCCGTCCATCTATGGGGACCGTATAGACCCGCCCATCTATGGGGGCCGTATAGACCCGTCCATCTATGGGGACCGTATAGACCTGTCCATCTATGGGGGCCGTATAGACCCGCCCATCTATGGGGGCCGTATAGACCCATCCATCTATGGGGACCGTATAGACCTGTCCATCTATGGGGGCCGTATAGACCTGCCCATCTATGGGGACCGTATAGACCCGTCCATCTATGGGGGACCGAATAGACCCGTCCATCTATGGGGACCGTATAGACCCGTCCATCTATGGGGGCTGTATAGACCTGCCCATCTATGGGGACCGTATAGACCCGTATAGACCTGCCCATCTATGGGGGACCGTATAGACCTGCCCATCTATGGGGGCCGTATAGACCTGCCCATCTATGGGGGCCGTATAGACCTGCCCATCTATGGGGGCCGTATAGACCTGCCCATCTATGGGGGCCATATAGACCTGCCCATCTATGGGGGCCGTATAGACCTGCCCATCTATGGGGACCGTATAGATCTGTCCATCTATGGGGACCGTATAGATCCGTCCATCTATGGGGGCCGTATAGACCTGTCCATCTATGGGGGGCCGTATAGACCCGTCCATCTATGGGGGGCCGTATAGACCCGTCCATCTATGGGGGACCGTATAGACCCGTCCATTTATGGGGGGCCGTATAGATCTGTCCATCTATGGGGGCCGTATAGATCTGTCCATCTATGGGGACCCGTATAGATCCGTCCATCTATGGGACCCGTATAGATCTGTCCATCTATGGAGGAACTGACACTTCACTCTACAGACATAAATAATGGGTGGGATCTATAATGTATAGGAAATATACTCCTCTATATTATCCAAGAGGCAACGCAGTGTGAACATTCATGGAACGTATTATATATATATATACACACACACAGTACAATGTATAGGTGTAGCTTTATATTATAGTTACTATGACAATACAATGTATACATGTATATATTTATGGTAGTACAACATATTAATATCAATTTATAATATACTCAATGACTGTACAATGTAAAGGTGTATATATATATATATAGATGGTACAGTGTATACATATAGATGTATATATTACAAGGATATTACTGTGCATATATTGATAATGGCAGTAAAATGTATAGATGTACAGTATATATATATATATAAAATTGTTAATAATACCGGTACAATGTATCACTATAGATATTATATGTATAGTTGTGTATTATATTTATGACAGTACTCAGTATTTATAGATTTATAGTATATATTTACTTATAATGATAGCAAAATATATATATTCATATATTTACATGTACTTACACATACACACATTGTATATATATATATATAGTGTGTAATCATAGCTGTATTATATAGATGATGTTTTATGACAGTGCAATGTATATTTCTCTCTCTCTCTATATATATATAATCAGTACAGGATATATGTATAGCAGTAATTATATATATATATTTACACATTATTTATGGTTATACAATGTATCAGAATAGATCTATATCTGTATGGCAGTGCAATGTATATATACAGTGATAGCAATATATATATTTATTATACTTACACTGACAATACAACATATATATATATATACACACCATCACTGTACTATCATATATATATATATATATATATAGTGTGTATATAGAATGACAGTACAATGACGATGTGTATATATATATATATATATCTGGCAGCGCTGTGATTATGTATAGAGGGATATTATAGTGACAGTACAATATATATATATACTCATCGTCATTGTACTGTCATTCTATATACTACAGCTATATACACACTATATATATATATATATACACACAGCACAGTGATAATATATGACATGTAATGAGAGTATACAATGTATCAGTATATAATAGATGTACAGGGAGAGTATTATGGGATATGAAGAGGTTACATTGTATCCGGCGTCACCCGCACACAGTATATAGACCCGTACACGCAGTATATAGACGTACACGCAGTATATAGATTCGCACTGCTCGGCTCGCACTCACCTCTCCGCTCCTCCGGACAGCGCTGCCTCATCTGCCAGACGTGGAGAAGTCAGCTCAGCCTGACAGCTCTCGCCCCGCCCTCGGGAGCCGCTGATTCGCCCCGCTGACAGTTGCTATGGGATCGGTCCGCGTCTATTGGCTCGGGCGCCCATCTGTCATCCTCAGGAGGGCGGGGCACGTCCCACTCGCCTTTCTCCCCTAGGTAAGGAAAAAGGGGGCGGTGTACCAGGAGCCACAGTTGGGCGGAGCATGGGAGGAGCGTCTCTTGTTTACAAACGCGTGCTCAGCCTCGGCGCGCATGCGGAGTGGCGGAGAAGTCTGGCCGCGTGCGTTGTACTGGGAGGGAGGGAGGGAGGGAGGGCGCGGCTCCTCTGGGTGGGCGGAGTCAGGAGGTACACACATTAGGTCTGAAGTTTAGTTAAACCCCCGAATGTTTTGTGAAAGCAAAAACCCCCAAAATGGAAAATTACAAAAATTATTTATATATATATTTTTTTTTTGGGGAAAATGAAGAAATTAAATTTCACAATAATTTTACATGAAAGTTCCAATTTTTTATTTATTTTTAAGTGGCTGAATGCGTTCCAGCATACATCCACGGCTCTATGCACTCCAACATGCGTCCACGGCTCTATGCACTCCAACATGCGTCCACGGCTCTATGCATTGTAGCATGCATCCACGGCTCTATGCATTCCAACATGTGTCCACGGCTCTATGCATTGTAGCATGCATCCATGGCTCTATGCATTCCAGCATGCGTCCACGGCTCTATGCATTCCAGCATGCGTCCACGGCTCTATGCATTCCAACATGCGTCCACAGCTCTATGCATTCCAACATGTGTCCACGGTTCTATGCATTGTAGCATGCATCCATGGCTCTATGCATTCCAACATGCATCCACGGCTCTATGCATTTCAACATGCGTGCACGGCTCTATGCATTCCAGCATGCGTCCACGGCTCTATGCATTGTAGCATGTGTCCACGGCTCTATGCATTGTAGCATGTGTCCACGGCTCTATGCATTCCAACATGCGTCCACGGCTCTATGCATTCCAGCATGCGTCCACAGCTCTATGCATTCCAACATGCGTCTACGGCTCTATGCATTGTAGCATGTGTCCACGGCTCTATGCATTCCAACATGCATCCACGGCTCTATGCATTCCAACATGCGTGCACGGCTCTATGCATTCCAGCATGCGTCCACGGCTCTATGCATTCCAACATGCGTCTACGGCTCTATGCATTGTAGCATGTGTCCACGGCTCTATGCATTGTAGCATGTGTCCACGGCTCTATGCATTTCAACATGCGTCCACAGCACCATGCATTCCAACATGCGTCCACGGCTCTATGCATTCCAGCATGCGTCCACAGCTCTATGCATTCCAACATGTGTCCACGGCTCTATGCATTGTAGCATGCGTCCACGGCTCTATGCATTCCAGCATGCATCCACGGCTCTATGCATTCCAACATGCGTGCACAGCTCAATGCATTCCAGCATGCGTCCACGGCTCTATGCATTCCAACATGCATCCACGGCTCTATGCATTCCAACGTGCATTCCAACATGCGTCCACAGCTCTATGCGTCCCAACATGCGTCCACAGCTCTATGCGTTCCAGCGTTCATCCACAGCTCTATACATTCCAACATGCGTTCCAATATGCATCCACAGCTCTATGCATTCCAACATGCGTGCACAGCTCTATGCATTCCAGCATGCGTCCACGGCTCTATGCATTCCAACATGCATTCCAGCATGCGTCCACAGCTCTATGCATTCCAACATGCATCCACGGCTCTATGCATTCCAACGTGCATTCCAACATGCGTCCACAGCTCTATGCGTTCCAGCATTCATCCACAGCTCTATACATTTCAACATGCGTTCCAATATGCATCCACGGCTCTATGCATTCCAACATGCGTGCACAGCTCTATGCATTTCAGCATGTGTCCACGGCTCTATGCATTGTAGCATGCGTCCACAGCTCTACGCATTTCAACATGCGTCCACGGTTCTATGCATTCCAACCTGCGTCCACGGCTCTATGCATTCAAACATGCGTGCACAGCTCTATGCATTCCAGAATGCGTCCACGGCTCTATTCATTCCAACATGCGTCCACGGCTCTATGCATTCCAACATGCGTCTACGGCTCTATGCATTGTAGCATGTGTCCACGGCTCTATGCATTCCAATATGCGTGCACAGCTCTATGCATTCCAGCATGCGTCCACGGCTCTATGCATTCCAACATGCGTCCACAGCTCTATGCATTCCAACACGTGTCCACGGTTCTATGCATTGTAGCATGCATCCATGGCTCTATGCATTCCAACATGCATCCACGGCTCTATGCATTTCAACATGCGTGCACGGCTCTATGCATTCCAGCATGCGTCCACGGCTCTATGCATTGTAGCATGTGTCCACGGCTCTATGCATTGTAGCATGTGTCCACGGCTCTATGCATTCCAACATGCGTCTACGGCTCTATGCATTGTAGCATGTGTCCACGGCTCTATGCATTGTAGCATGTGTCCACGGCTCTATGCATTCCAACATGCATCTACGGCTCTATGAATTGTAGCATGTGTCCACGGCTCTATGCATTGTAGCATGTGTCCACGGCTCTATGCATTCCAACATGCGTCCACGGCTCTATGCATTCCAGCATGCGTCCACAGCTCTATGCATTCCAACATGCGTCTACGGCTCTATGCATTGTAGCATGTGTCCACGGCTCTATGCATTCCAACATGCATCCACGGCTCTATGCATTCCAACATGCGTGCACGGCTCTATGCATTCCAGCATGCGTCCACGGCTCTATGCATTCCAACATGCGTCTACGGCTCTATGCATTGTAGCATGTGTCCAAGGCTCTATGCATTGTAGCATGTGTCCACGGCTCTATGCATTCCAACATGCGTCTACGGCTCTATGCATTGTAGCATGTGTCCACGGCTCTATGCATTGTAGCATGTGTCCACGGCTCTATGCATTTCAACATGCGTCCACAGCACCATGCATTCCAACATGCGTCCACGGCTCTATGCATTCCAGCATGCGTCCACAGCTCTATGCATTCCAACATGTGTCCACGGCTCTATGCATTGTAGCATGCGTCCACGGCTCTATGCATTCCAGCATGCATCCACGGCTCTATGCATTCCAACATGCGTGCACAGCTCAATGCATTCCAGCATGCGTCCACGGCTATATGCATTCCAACATGCATCCACGGCTCTATGCATTCCAACGTGCATTCCAACATGCGTCCACAGCTCTATGCGTCCCAACATGCGTCCACAGCTCTATGCGTTCCAGCGTTCATCCACAGCTCTATACATTCCAACATGCGTTCCAATATGCATCCACAGCTCTATGCATTCCAACATGCGTGCACAGCTCTATGCTTTCCAGCATGCGTCCACGGCTCTATGCATTCCAACATGCATTCCAGCATGCGTCCACAGCTCTATGCATTCCAACATGCATCCACGGCTCTATGCATTCCAACGTGCATTCCAACATGCGTCCACAGCTCTATGCGTTCCAGCATTCATCCACAGCTCTATACATTTCAACATGCGTTCCAATATGCATCCACGGCTCTATGCATTCCAACATGCGTGCACAGCTCTATGCATTTCAGCATGTGTCCACGGCTCTATGCATTGTAGCATGCGTCCACAGCTCTACGCATTTCAACATGCGTCCACGGTTCTATGCATTCCAACCTGCGTCCACGGCTCTATGCATTCAAACATGCGTGCACAGCTCTATGCATTCCAGAATGCGTCCACGGCTCTATTCATTCCAACATGCGTCCACGGCTCTATGCATTCCAACATGCGTCCACGGCTCTATGCATTGTAGCATGCGTCCACGGCTCTATGCATTTCAACATGCGTCCACAGCTCTATGCATTCCAAATGCGTCCACAGCACTATGCATTCCAGCATGCGTCCACGGCTCTATGCATTCCAGCATGCGTCCACGGCTCTATGCATTCCAACATGCGTCCACGGCTCTATGCATTCCAACATGCGTCCACAGCTCTATGCGTTCCAACATGGGTTCCAATATGCATCCACGTCTCTATGCATTCCAACATTCGTCCACAGCTCTATGCATTCCAACATGTGTTCCAACATGCATCCACAGCTCTATGCATTCCAATATGCATCCACGGCTCTATGCATTCCAACATGCATCCACAACTTTATGCGTTCCAACATTCGTCCACAGCTCTATGCGTTCCAACATGCATCCACAGCTCTATGCGTTCCAACATGCATCCACGGCTCTATGCGTTCCAACACGCGTCCAAAGCTTTATGCATTCCAACATGCGTTCCAACATGCGTCCACAGCTCTATGCGTTCCAACATGCGTCCACAGCTCTATGCATTCCAACATGCATTCCAACATGCATCCACAGCTCTATGCGTTCCAACATGCATCCACGGCTCTATGCATTCCAACATGCATTCCAACATGCGTCCACAGCTCTATGCGTTCCAACATGCGTCCACAGCTCTATGCATTCCAACATGCATCCACGGCTCGATGCGTTCCAACATGCGTCCACAGCTCTATGCGTTCCAACATGCGTGCACAGCTCTATGCATTCCAGTATGCGTCCACGGCTCTATGCATTACAACATGCGTCCACGGCTCTATGCATTACAACATGCGTCCACAGCACTATGCATTCCAGCATGCGTCCACATCTCTATGCATTCCACCATGCGTCCACGGCTCTATGCATTCCAAAATGCGTCCACGGCTCTATGCATTGTAGAATGCGTCTACGGCTCTATGCATTTCAACATGCGTCCACGGCTCTATGCATTCCAAATGCGTCCACAGCTCTATGCATTCCAACATGCATCCACGGCTCGATGCGTTCCAACATGCGTCCACAGCTCTATGCGTTCCAACATGCGTGCACAGCTCTATGCATTCCAGCATGCGTCCACGGCTCTATGCATTACAACATGCGTCCACGGCTCTATGCATTACAACATGCGTCCACAGCACTATGCATTCCAGCATGCGTCCACGGCTCTATGCATTCCACCATGCGTCCACGGCTCTATGCATTCCAAAATGCGTCCACGGCTCTATGCATTGTAGAATGCGTCTACGGCTCTATGCATTTCAACATGCGTCCACGGCTCTATGCATTCCAAATGCGTCCACAGCACTATGCATTCCAGCATGCGTCCACGGCTCTATGCATTCCAGCATGCGTCCACGGCTCTATGCATTCCATCATGTGTCCACGGCTCTATGCATTGTGGCATGCGTCCACGGCTCTATGCATTTCAACATGCGTCCACGGCTCTATGCATTCCAACATGTGTCTACAGCTCTATGCATTCCAACATGCGTCCACAGTTCTATGCATTCCAACCTGCGTCCACGGCTGTATGCATTTCAACATGCATCCACGGCTCTATGCATTCCAACATGCGTAAACAGCTCTATGCATTCCAACATGCGTCCACGGCTCTATGCATTCCAGCATGCGTCCACTGGTCTATGCATTCCAACATGCATCCACGGCTCTATGCATTCCAACATGCGTCCACAACTCTATGCATTTCAACATGTGTCCACGGCTCTATGCATTCCAATATGCGTGCACAGCTCTATGCATTCCAGCATGCGTCCACGGCTCTATGCATTCCAACATGCGTCTACGGCTCTATGCATTCCAACATGCGTCTACGGCTCTATGCATTGTAGCATGCGTCCACGGCTCTATGCATTTCAACATGCGTCCACGGCTCTATGCATTCCAACATGCGTCCACGGCTCTATGCATTCCAACATGCGTCCACAGCTCTATGCATTGTAGCATGCGTCCACGGCTCTATGCATTACAAATGCGTCCACAGCACTATGCATTCCAGCATGCGTCCACGGCTCTATGCATTCCAGCATGCGTCCACGGCTCTATGCATTACAAATGCGTCCACAGCACTATGCATTCCAGCACGCGTCCACGGCTCTATGCATTCCAGCATGCGTCCACGAGTCTATGCATTTCAACATGCGTCCACGGCTCTATGCATTACAAATGCGTCCACAGCACTATGCATTCCATCATGCGTCCACGGCTCTATGCATTCCAGCATGCGTCCACGAGTCTATGCATTTCAACATGCGTCCACGGCTCTATGCATTACAAATGCGTCCACAACACTATGCATTCCAGCATGCGTCCACAGCTCTATGCATTCCAACATGCATTCCAACATGCATCCACGGCTCGATGCGTTCCAACATGCGTCCACAGCTCTATGCGTTCCAACATGCGTGCACAGCTCTATGCATTCCAGCATGCGTCCACGGCTCTATGCATTACAACATGCATCCACGGCTCTATGCATTCCAACATGCGTCCACAGCACTATGCATTCCATTATGCGTCCACGGCTCTATGCATTCCACCATGCGTCCACGGCTCTATGCATTCCAACATGCGTCCACGGCTCCATGCATTGTAGCATGCGTCTATGGCTCTATGCATTTCAACATGCGTCCACGGCTCTATGCATTCCAAATGCGTCCACAGCACTATGCATTCCAGCATGCGTCCACGGCTCTATGTATTCCAACATGCGTCCACGGCTCTATGCATTCCATCATGTGTCCACGGCTCTATGCATTGTAGCATGCGTCCACGGCTCTATGCATTTCAACATGCGTCCACGGCTCTATGCATTCCAACATGTGTCTACGGCTCTATGCATTCCAACATGCGTCCACAGTTCTATGCATTCCAACCTGCGTCCACGGCTGTATGCATTACAACATGCATCCACAGCTCTATGCATTCCATCATGCGTCCACGGCTCTATGCATTCCAGCATGCGTCCACTGGTCTATGCATTCCAACATGCGTCCACGGTCTATGCATTCCAACATGCGTCCACAACTCTATGCATTCCAACATGCGTCCACGGCTCTATGCATTCCAACATGTGTCCACGGCTCTATGCATTCCAATATGCGTGCACAGCTCTATGCATTCCAGCATGCGTCCACGGCTCTATGCATTCCAACATGCGTCTACGGCTCTATGCATTCCAACATGCGTCTACGGCTCTATGCATTGTAGCATGCGTCCACGGCTCTATGCATTGTAGCATGCGTCCACGGCTCTATGCATTTCAACATGCGTCCACGGCTCTATGCATTCCAACATGTGTCTACGGCTCTATGCATTCCAACATGCGTCCACAGTTCTATGCATTCCAGCATGCGTCCACTGGTCTATGCATTCCAACATGCGTCCACGGCTCTATGCATTCCAACATGCGTCTACGGCTCTATGCATTCCAACATGCGTCTACGGCTCTATGCATTGTAGCATGCGTCCACGGCTCTATGCATTTCAACATGCATCCACGGCTCTATGCATTCCAACATGCGTTCACAACTCTATGCATTCCAACATGCGTCCACGGCTCTATGCATTCCAACATGTGTCCACGGCTCTATGCATTCCAATATGCATGCACAGCTCTATGCATTACAAATGCGTCCACAGCACTATGCATTCCAGCATGCGTCCATGGCTCTATGCATTCCAGCATGCGTCCACGGCTCTATGCATTCCAGCATGCGTCCATGGCTCTATGCATTCCAGCATGCGTCCACGGCTCTATGCATTACAAATGCGTCCACAGCACTATGCATTCCAGCATGCGTCCACGGCTCTATGCATTCCAGCATGCGTCCACGGGTCTATGCATTCCAACATGCGTCCATGGCTCTATGCATTCCAGCATGCGTCCACGGCTCTATGCATTCCAGCATGCGTCCACGGCTCTATGCATTACAAATGCGTCCACGGCTCTATGCATTCCAGCATGCGTCCATGAGTCTATGCATTTCAACATGCGTCCACGGCTCTATGCATTCCAGCATGTGTCCACAGCTCTATGCATTCCAGCATGCGTCCACGGCTCTATGCATTCCAGCATGTGTCCACGACTCTATGCATTCCAACATGCGTCCACGGCTCTATGCATTACAAATGCGTCCACAGCACTATGCATTCCAGCATGCGTCCACGGCTCTATGCATTCCAGCATGCGTCCACGGGTCTATGCATTCCAACATGCCTCCATGGCTCTATGCATTCCAGCATGCGTCCACGGCTCTATGCATTCCAGCATGCGTCCACGGCTCTATGCATTACAAATGCGTCCACGGCTCTATGCATTCCAGCATGCGTCCACGGCTCTATGCATTCCAGCATGTGTCCACAGCTCTATGCATTCCAGCATGCGTCCACGGCTCTATGCATTCCAGCATGCGTCCGCGGCTCCTGTCCCCTCCTGCCCAGACCAATTCCCAGCTTTCAGCGCTGTCACACTTTGAATGACAATTGCGCGGTCATGCTACACTGTACTCATATGACATTTTTATCATTTTGTTCACACTAGAGCTTTGTTTGATGATATTTATCAGCACGGGGGGGGGAGGGGAGGGAGAAAATTTCTTGCTAAACAAGCGAGAACAGGTTGAAAATTTACAAAGAAAAAAAAAAACGTTTTTTTTTTTTGTTTCTGTTATAAAATTTTGCAAATAAATAATCTTTCCTTATAAATTTAGGCCAAATCGCATTCTGCTCCATTTCTTTGGTAAAAATACCCCAAATCAGTGAATATTATTTAGTCTGTAGGAAAGTTATAGAGTCCGCAAGTTATGGGATATATACTGTATCTGAAAATCGACCAATCCTGACGTACTGACGGCCGATCTCATTTCTTGATGCCAGGACAGTAGAAATATTACCCCCCCCCCCCCCAAATCCCCCCTTTTTGAAAAGTAGACAGTCTGAGGTATTTAGTAAGAGGCATGGCGAGTTTTTTTGAAGTTGTATTTTTTTTGGCACAATTTTTTGGGAAAGTAAAGAAAAGAAATAAAACATTTTTTATTTTTATTTCATTTTTTTTACATACTGTCACCAGTGCAGGCGAGCGACATCATATAACGGGTGTGGGGTGACCAGGAGCACTGACTGGTGACGGCACAGAAAAATAAATAAATGCGTTTTTTTTTTCAATTCATTTTTTCTTTACTTTATTTATTCTTATATTTTTTTCTTTACTTTAGGACTTTTTTTAACACGCAAAACAGTGTTGTGTTTTTTTATTTTTTATTTCACATTATGATTGCTTATAGCAGTGAATACCATTGCTATAAGCAAGCATTTTACTGAATGAAATAAATTCATTTGGTTTCTTTTGCTGTGATTAGCTGTGATTGGCCCTGTCTGTACCATGTGATCACTGAGACCAATCACAGCTAGAAACACAATAGTACACAATGAATGGCGTGAATGTTTACATCTGTCATGTGACCTGCTGTGACTGCTCACCGTGGTCACATGGTACCGGCAGCGGGCACACGAGACGGGAGGCCATCATATGACGCCCACAGAGAGGAATGAGAGGCCGGACCCCGGCCTCATTCTGCCATAGGCCGGGCAGCCAAGGGTTTAGTGATTGGGTGTAACTTTAATTTTTTTTACACTTCTTGGTTTTTTTTTTTTTCTTTTAACTTTATTTTTCATCAGGCAGGGGACAAAAAGTCGCATATGTGATGATTTTTTGGTGCCAGATTTTCTTTAACCAGTTAAGGACCGCCCCACACAGAATTTCTGCGGCAGGGCAGCCCTCCTGCATAAAGTGACAAACCTGTACGCGATTTCATACACTGGATCAGGGGCGCGCATGCGCCGCCAGCGACTCACACCCACTGTGATGTGTCCAATCACAGCAGGAGCCAATCAGCGGGTCAGGCAGAAGTGATTTCAAAATTGTCGCTCTTTATTTGTTTATAGCGCAAAATCGAAAAATCGCAGAAGGGATCAAATACCGCCAAAAGAAATCTCTGTTTGTGGGGAAAAAAGTACGTTAATTTAATTTGGGTACAGCGTCGCACGACCGCGCAATTGTCAGTTAAAGTAACGCAGTGCCGAATCACGAAAAATGTCCTGGTCATTAAGGGGGGAAATTTTCCCGGGGCTGAAGTGGTTAAGTAACCCGTTAGCACAGACAGTTTGATGCGGATGTGACAGTTGCTGGAGACAGGTGACAGCGAGCCGAATTCCCGGCGATAAAATAAGCCGTCCGACACGCCGATCATTCCACCCACAGTACTAAATATAAGTCATCCCAAGTGCGTCACATGACCGCGTCACACAATCCGGGGCGGATCTCCGGAACCCCCTGACCTCATCTGACCCCACATAGCCAGCGCCAATATGGAGGCGATCCGTCCACAAATGACTGTTATATTCCGGCCTCTCCAAGCTGGAGTCATGGCTCGGTATAATTCAGAAGATTGCTGATCCCTCTTCTCTATGGAGGGACACTGCATGCAGACGGGGCCCAGAGCTGCTAAACGCCACGCCAACAAAGGCGTGTCATACCTCCGCCGGGCGCTAACATTCCTTTCACATCCGCTACTAAACTCACTCATTTTATTTTCTCTATTCAAAGTACTCAAATTCATTCTGGTTCTATTCTATGCAAAATTCTCATTTTGGAAGACGGAAAAATTCTTTCCATTTTCATTCTATTCTATTCCTTTATTTTCATTCTATTCTATTCCTTTATTTTCTATTCTATTCTATTCCTTTATTTTCTATTCTATTCTATTCCTTTATTTTCTATTCTATTCTATTCCTTTATTTTCTATTCTATTCTATTCCTTTATTTTATATTCTATCCTTTTCTATTCTTTTCTGTTCTATTCATTTCTTTTTTTTTATTCTATTTTTCATCTGAATTAAAATTTCGGAAGACAGGCCGGCTCAGCTGCATGAATCGATGTACCGGTACGCCAGTTCGCAGGAGTGGTGCGTGCTGGGGGGGTGAGCGTGCACCCTCCCCCACTAGACAGCGGGGACTCCGATGCACGGGGCGTGTGATTCTGATTGCTGCCTGACACCCCCGATCGCTCCCCGCTGAGAGAGAAGAACGGTCGGATGTTATAAACACAGCTGACCGTTCTTCTCCCTGGAATGATCACAGAGCGCCTTCTATATAGGAACACAGGTCTCTATGATCATTTCACAAGCCCCTCCCCCATACAGTTAGAAAACACCCCCTAGGCTCACACTTAACCCTTTGATCATCCCTAGGTTAACCCCTTCCCTGCCAGTGTCATTAGTACAGTGACAGTGCATATTTTTAGCACTGATTACTGTAGTAATGTCACTGGTCCCCCCAAAAGTGTCAAAATGTCAGTTAGGGGTCGGATCTGTCCGCCGCAATGTCGCAGTCCCGCTAAAAATCGCAGATCGCCGCCATTACTAGTAAAGAACTAAAATGTAAATGACATAACTCTTTTCCCTAGTTTGTAGATGTGATAACTTTTGCGCAAACCAATCAAAATACGCTTATTGGGATTTTTTTTTACCAAAAATATGTAGCAGAAAACAAATTGACCTAAAATGATGAAAAATTTCCATTTTATACATTTTTTTTTTTGGGGGGGGGGGGTGGGGAATGTTATTTAGCAGAAAGTGAAAATTATTGTTTTTTTTTTTTTTTCTTCAGAATTGTCGCTCTTTTTTTGTTTATATCGCAAAAAAATAAAAATCGCAGGGGTGATCAAATACCACCAAAAGAAATCTCTGTTTGTAGGAGAATCAATTTTATTTGGTTACAGCGTCGCACAACCGCGCAATTGTCTAAATTGCAAAAAACGGACTGGTCCAGAAGTGGTTAAAATACGTATTTTTAGCTAGAAAATTAAAAATGCAAACCAAAAATATATACTTATTGGGATTTTTTTCCCAATAAGTGTAGAATACAGAATACATATTGGCCTGAATTTATTTGCATTTTTTATAATATGTGTTATAGCAGAAAGTAAAACATTTTGCTTTTTTTTTTCTAAATCTTCGATCTTTCTTCATTTCTTATTTTTATTAATGTTGGTGCGGTTATTACATTATTGCTGGACTCTCTGATGGTGAACAGGTTCAGTCGTCTCCCGTACTATTTTTGAACCCCCGACATTCTTTCTGCTCTTTATTTCGGGTGATTCCCGGGGACAAGGTGACCGTCAGCTGTGACATTCCGGAACATTCCGGAGGATTCCCGGCTTTCCGTAAAAATGGAAATCGGAGCGCGGAGAAGAATAATGAGCGCTCCCAGTTGTTGTCGGCTATATTGGGATTGTCTTTAATTAGACGCTTTACATTACCACCAAGAATGTATCAGCGAGACAGTCAGTCCCCGACAACCGACACCCGATACATTCCCCCAACATCCACCCAATAAAGAGACCTATTGGCTCCTCCCCTTTCCTATAATTAGATTTCTGTTACTTTATTTATTTTTTTTAGCATTTGTGACACTTTTTGTGCAGCACCTCCTGCTTTCTCACCTAAGAAAGGTAACATTGCGCATGCGCGGATGTGCCACAGGGCTTTAAGCCTCGCACACACGCAACGATTATTGGCCAACCGATCGGCCGTCTTTTGTCCAGTGTTGTTTTGTTGGTTGGAATGTGCCTAGACTGCACACAAATTTTCTCGGCCAACAAAAATCTACTTCAGAAGTGATGTCATGTGCTGGTTGACTTTCCGTGTGTTTTTTCATCTCTGAGCATGCCCAGTCTTGCTCATCAGATTTTTGTCTGCCGAAATCTGTACTGACCGACGGAAAATCGTCCGATCGGACGTTGGCCGATAATTCACGGCCGACAATCGTTGCGTGTGTACGGGGCATTAGGACCCGACAGGAACCTGTGGCACGTCAGCGTACGCAGGGGTTTCCCACACAAACTACTTTCGCACATTTGCGCATGCTCCAGATTTTTAACCACTTAAGGACCGAGCCTATTTCTGACATTTGTTGTTTACAAGTTAAAATCAGTATTTTTTGCAAAAACATTACATAGAACCCCCAAACATTATATATATATTTTAGCAGAGACCCTAGAGAATAAAATGGCGGTCGTTACAATATTTTATGTCACACCGTATTTGCATAGCAGTCTTACAAACACAAGTGTTTTGGGAAAAATACACTTTTTTTAATAAAAAAATCCCCTGAAGTTAGCCCATTTCTTTTCCTATAATTGTGAAAGATAATGTTACGCCGAGTATATAGATACCTAACATGTCACTCTTTAAAGAGGAAGTAAACCCTCCTCTGACACTTGTACCTATAGGTGATCCTATGATAAGACTCCCCCCTATAGGTGTTCCTATGATAAGACTCCTCCCTATAGGTGATCCTATGATAAGACTCCTCCCTATAGGTGATCCTATGATAAGACTCCCCCCTATAGGTGTTCCTATGATAAGACTCCCCCCTATAGGTGTTCCTATGATAAGACTCCTCCCTATAGGTGATCCTATGATAAGTCTCCCCCTATAGGTGATCCTATGATAAGACTCCCCCTTATAGGTGATCCTATGATAAGTCTCCCCCCTATAGGTGTTCCTATGATAAGACTCCCCCCTATAGGTGTTCCTATGATAAGACTCCTCCCTATAGGTGTTCCTATGATAAGACTCCCCCCTATAGGTGATCCTATGATAAGACTCCCCCCTATAGGTGTTCCTATGATAAGACTCCCCCCTATAGGTGATCCTATGATAAGACTCCCCCCTATAAGTGATCCTATGATAAGACCCCCCCCTATAGGTGTTCCTATGATAAGACTCCCCCCTATAGGTGATCCTATGATAAGACTCCCCCCTATAGGTGATCCTATGATAAGACTCCCCCCTATAAGTGTTCCTATGATAAGACTCCCCCCTATAGGTGATCCTATGATAAGACTCCCCCCTATAAGTGATCCTATGATAAGACTCCTCCCTATAGGTGTTCCTATGATAAGACTCCCCCCTATAGGTGTTCCTATGATAAGACTCCCCCCTATAGGTGATCCTATGATAAGACTCCCCCCTATAAGTGATCCTATGATAAGACTCCTCCCTATAGGTGTTCCTATGATAAGACTCCCCCTATAGGTGATCCTATGATAAGACCCCCCCCCTATAGGTGATCCTATGATAAGACTCCCCCCTATAGGTGATCCTATGATAAGACCCCCCCCTATAGGTGATCCTATGATAAGGCTTACCTATAGGTACAGTAAATATCTCCTACACATGTACCGTTTAGGAGATATTTATCTTACATGCATCCAGTGACATCACTGGCGCATGCGCTCTGAAGGAACGGCCGCTGGTGCCGTTCCTTCAGAGCCCCGTGCCGTGACCGTCGGCTCCCTTGCGCGTGCGCGGGAGTGACGTCACCGTGGCTCCGGCCAATCAGATGGCCGGATGCCACGATCCCAGAAGACGGGCGACTGAACATCTCGCCCGTCATAGAGGTGAGCGGGCGGCATGGCGGGGGCTCGTTCTCAGGTAAGTATTTCATAATGAGCTAGTATGCGATGCACCGCTCATTATGTGTTTCTCTTTCAGGTTGTAAAAAAAAAATAAAAAATTTACAGAGTTTACAACCTCTTTAACCACTTAACCCCCGGAAGATTTTACCCCCTTCCTGAGCAGGCCCTATTTTGCGATTCGGCACTGCATGACTTTAACGGACAATTGCGCGGTCGTGTGATGCTGTACCTAAACGAATTTCACGTCCTTTTTTTCCTACAAACAGAGCTTTCTTTTGGTGGTATTTGATCTCCTGTGTGATTTTTATTTTTTTGCGCTATGAATAAAAAAAGAGCGACAATTCTGAAAAAAAAAAAAAAAAAACAATATTTTTCACATTCTGCTATATAACATTCCCAAACAAAAAAAAAAATTAAAAAATCAAAATTTTTTATAATTTTAGGCCAATTTGTTTTCTACTACATATTTTTGGTAAAAAAAAAAAAAAAAAAATCGCAAAAAGCGTATTTTGATTGATTTGCACAAAAGTTATTGCGTTTACTAACTAAGGGAAAGATTTTTGTCATTTTTATTGTTTTTTTTTTTTTTACTAGTAATGGCGGTGATCTGCGATTTTTAGAGGTACTGTGACATTGCGGCGAACAGATCGGACCCCTAACTGACATTTTTGACACTTTGGGGGTACCAGTGACATTACTACAGTAATCAGTGCTAAAAATATGCGCTGTCACTGTACTAATGACACTGGCAGGGAAGGGGTTAACTTTATTAGTGATCAAGGGGTTAAGTGTGTCCCTAGGGGCGTGCTTCTAACTGTAAAGGGGCGTGGCTTGTGATGTAACCACAGAGACATAGGATCCTACATAGCAGGATCGTATGATCTCTGCAGTTACACCAGGGAGAATGACAGGCGGCTTTGTTACATCATCCGCCTGCCTTTCTCCCTTTCCACCGGGAGATCGCGAGTGATCGGCGGACATCGGAGCCACCGGTCACACGCGCGGGGATGCAGGGGAACGAGCGGCCCATGAGCCTAAAGGCTTGTGGGCGAGCGACGTAGCCCTACGTCACTTTGCCTGTACGGGGCTGACTGCTGCAGTAAATAGTCGTGCGGCGGTCAGCAAGTGGTTAAACCCACAAGTGATTTTTTTTTTTTCAATGATTATTCCTTATTATCGGCTATTGGAATTTATAAATGTAACAATGTAGAAATAAGATGAAAGGTTTAGCGATGGGAAACAGTTTTTGAAAGATAAAAAAGTGCATTTTATATACAACTATAGAGATCAGAGCAACATGAGGAAGAAATGAGGAGGAAAGAGGGACTGAGGGACTTTATTCCAAATCCGGGACAGTCTCTGGAAATCTGGGACAGTCTCTGGAAATCCGGGACAGTCTCTGGAAATCCGGGACAGTCTCTGGAAATCCGGGACAGTCTCTGGAAATCTGGGACAGTCTCTGGAAATCCGGGACAGTCTCTGGAAATCCGGGACAGTCTCTGGAAATCCGGGACAGTCGGGAGTTTTGGTTCGCAGGGATTGCAATTTTCTTTCTGCCCCTCATATGGAAGAACAAAATCCATTTTCTGCAGATTTTCATGCATCCCATCCCAATTTCCCCATCGCACCATAACTGGGGACCCAACCATTGAATCTCCATTGAGGACAGTTATAGTTGGGTGATGGCGCCCTCCAGTGGTAGAAGTCTGGAAGTGCAGTGATGGAGGATGAGCTGAATATTGGAGTTTATTTATAAATCAGTGCAAACATTCCCATAGATCTCCAGGTGTCAGCAGATCCCCAGAGATCCCAAATGATCTCCCAGGATTTCCATTCTCAGTGATTGCAGTCACATTCATAGAGCTGATATTCAGTAGATAAATCCTCACATTCTCAGCATAAAATGAAGAAGAAAACATTTCTGTATAAACATAAAAAATAGTGATCAGCAGAGCTCCCAGCATGGCCAATTCCCGCCTGTCAAATGATTGGTTGCTGGGCCCGTCTATCATCCTAGCAACCAATCAGGTGCATGGACAGGGGGAAGATGTAATTTGCTCCGCCTCCACCTATAGTGCTGAACTTCCCAGTGACACCGGAAGAGCTGGGAGTGAGGAAACACTGAGAAAGTAAGAGAGCAAAGAGCCAACCATACCTCCATACAGAGGAGGGGGAGGGGGAGGGGGGACACAGAGGAGGAGGGGGGACACAGAGGAGGGGGACACAGAGGAGGGGGAGGGGGGACACAGAGGAGGGGGGACACAGAGGAGGGGGAGGGGGGACACAGAGGAGGGGGAGGGGGGACACAGAGGAGGGGGAGGGGGGACACAGAGGAGGGGGGACACAGAGGAGGGGGAGGAGGGACACAGAGGAGGAGGGATGGGGGACACAGAGGAGGAGGGGCACAGAAGAGGGGGGACACGGAGGAGAGGGGACGGGGGACACAGAGGAGGGGGGACGGGGGACACAGAGGAGGGGGACACAGAGGAGGGGGGATGGGGGGACACAGAGGAGGGGGATGGGGGACACGGAGGAGGGGGGACACAGAGGAGGGGGGATGGGGGGACACAGAGGAGGGGGATGGGGGGACACAGAGGAGGGGGACAGGGGACACAGAGGAGGGGGACACAGAGGAGGGGGGATGGGGGGACACAGAGGAGGGGGATGGGGGACACGGAGGAGGGGGGACGGGGGACACAGAGGAGGGGGACACAGAGGAGGGGGATGGGGGGGACACAGAGGAGGGGGATGGGGGGACACAGAGGAGGGGGACAGGGGACACAGGAGGGGCACAGAGGAGGGGGGACACGGAGGGGGACACAGGAGGTGCACAGAGGAGGGGGGATGGGGAACACGGAGGAGGGGGGACAGGGGACACAGAGGAGGGGGACACGGAGGAGAGGGGGGACGGGGAACACGGAGGAGGGGGGACGGGGGACACAGAGGAGGAGGGACACGGAGGAGAGGGGGGATGGGGAACACAGAGGAGGGGGGACACGGAGGAGGGGGGACAGGGGACACAGAGGAGGAGGGGGACATGGAGGAGGGGGGACACAGAGGAGGGGGGACACGGAGGGGACGGGGACACAGAGGAGGGGGGACACGGGAGGAGGGGGGACAGGGGACACAGAGGAGGAGGGGGACATGGAGGAGGAGGGGCACAGAGGAGGGGGGACACGGAGGGGACAGGGACACAGAGGAGGGGGGACACGGGAGGAGGGGCACAGAGGAGGGGGGACACGGAGGGGGACAGGGGACACAGGAGGGGCACAGAGGAGGGGGGACACGGAGGGGGACAGGGGACACAGGAGGGGCACAGAGGAGGGGGGACAGGGGAAACAGAGGAGGGGGGCACAGGGGACACAGAGGAGGGGGACAGAGGACAAAGAGGAGGGAGGCACACAGGAGGGGGGATGGGGGACACAGAGGAGGGGGGACACGGAGGGGGACAGGGGACACAGGAGGGGCACAGAGGAGGGGGGACGGGGGACACAGAGGAGGGGGGACATGGAGGAGGGGGGACGGGGGACACAGAGGAGGGGGGACACAGAGGAGGGGGGATGGGGGACACAGAGGAGGGGGGATGGGGGGGGACACAGAGGAGGGGGGATGGAAGACACAGAGGAGGGGGGACGGGGGACACAGAGGAGGGGGGACACAGAGGAGGGGGGATGGGGGACACAGAGGAGGGGGGATGGGGGGGACACAGAGGAGGGGGGATGGGGGACACAGAGGAGGGGGGACACGGAGGAGGGGGGACAGGGGACACAGAGGAGGGGGGACACGGAGGAGAGGGGGGACGGGGAACACGGAGGAGGGGGGACGGGGGACACAGAGGAGGAGGGACACGGAGGAGAGGGGGGATGGGGAACACAGAGGAGGGGGGACAGGGGACACAGAGGAGGAGGGGGACATGGAGGAGGGGGGACACAGAGGAGGGGGGACACGGAGGGGACGGGGACACAGAGGAGGGGGGACACGGGAGGAGGGGGGACAGGGGACACAGAGGAGGAGGGGGACATGATGGAGGAGGGGCACAGAGGAGGGGGGACACGGAGGGGACAGGGACACAGAGGAGGGGGGACACGGGAGGAGGGGCACAGAGGAGGGGGGACACGGAGGGGGACAGGGGACACAGGAGGGGCACAGAGGAGGGGGGACAGGGGAAACAGAGGAGGGGGGCACAGGGGACACAGAGGAGGGGGACATGGAGGAGGGGGGACACAGAGGAGGGGGGACACGGAGGGGACGGGGACACAGAGGAGGGGGGACACGGGAGGAGGGGGGACAGGGGACACAGAGGAGGAGGGGGACATGGAGGAGGGGGGACACAGAGGAGGAGGGGCACAGAGGAGGGGGGACACGGAGGGGACGGGGACACAGAGGAGGGGGGACACGGGAGGAGGGGCACAGAGGAGGGGGGACACGGAGGGGGACAGGGGACACAGGAGGGGCACAGAGGAGGGGGGACACGGAGGGGGACAGGGGACACAGGAGGGGCACAGAGGAGGGGGGACAGGGGAAACAGAGGATGGGGGCACAGGGGACACAGAGGAGGGAGGCACACAGGAGGGGGGATGGGGGACACAGAGGAGGGGGGACACGGAGGGTTACAGGGGACACAGGAGGGGCACAGAGGAGGGGGGACGGGGGACACAGAGGAGGGGGGACGGGGGACACGGAGGAGGGGGGACACAGAGGAGGAGGGGCACAGAGGAGAGGGGACACGGAGGGGACAGGGACACAGAGGAGGGGGGACACGGGAGGAGGGGCACAGAGGAGGGGGGACACGGAGGGGGACAGGGGACACAGGAGGGGCACAGAGGAGGGGGGACACGGAGGGGGACAGGGGACACAGGAGGGGCACAGAGGAGGGGGGACAGGGGAAACAGAGGAGGGGGGCACAGGGGACACAGAGAAGGGGGACAGAGGACAAAGAGGAGGGAGGCACACAGGAGGGGGGATGGGGGACACAGAGGAGGGGGGACACGGAGGGGGACAGGGGACACAGGAGGGGCACAGAGGAGGGGGGACGGGGGACACAGAGGAGGGGGGACATGGAGGAGGGGGGACGGGGGACACAGAGGAGGGGGGACACAGAGGAGGGGGGATGGGGGACACAGAGGAGGGGGGATGGGGGGGACACAGAGGAGGGGGGATGGGGGACACAGAGGAGGGGGACACGGAGGAGGGGGGAAGCTTCCTCTCAGGGAGAATCTGCTGTCCCAAGGACAGATCTTCCATCCTGCTTTACAGTCCTTGGCTGTTGAACGCCAGGTGCTGAAGGTTAGAGGTTTATCTGAGTCGGTGATTCCAATGCTGTTAACAGTTAGGAAATCTCCTTCTATAAAGATCTACCATCGTACGTGGAAGATGTACATTGTGTGGTGTGAGTCTCTTGAGGTTCATCCTCGCTCCTTCTTGGTGGCTCGGATATTGATCTTCCTTCAATAGCAGGGTTGAACAGAAATTGGCCTTGAGTACCATCACGGGCCAGGTGTCGGCTTTGGCGGTCTTCTTTCAACCACTCTTGGCCACACTCTCCCTGGTGTGTGCCTTTCTTCAGGGGTCCAACATTTGGTTCCTCCAGTGCAGTCCCTGTTGCTGCCTTGGGACCTCAATTTGGTGCTTTCGGTCCTCCAGAAGCCTCCCTTTGAGAATCTTCGGGAGATTCCCCTGCTTACGCTGTCTCAGAAGGTGGCTTTTTTGGTGGCTATCGCCACTGCACGCAGGTTGTCGGAACTGGCGGCGTTATCCTGTCATTCATCTTACTTCTTAAATTAACAGAGACAAGGTGGTTCTTCGCCCCTGTCCATCGTTCCTCCCAAAGGTTGTCTCTGATTTTCATTTGAATGAAGACATTGTGTTGCCTTCCCTGTGTCCCAGGCCAAAACATCTGAAGGAAATTGCCATGCATGCCTTGGATGTGGTCCGGGCAATTGGGTTACCTGGCAACTAAGGAGTCTTTTAGGAAGTCATAATTACTATTTGTGATCATGGATGGGCCTCAGAAAGGATTGTCCGCTTCCTCTGCGACCATTTCCAGATGGATCAGACAGACGGGGATTCAGGCCGAGTCCATCAGGGGTCAGGTTCCTCCTTTCCTTGTCAGGTGCACTCTACTCGGGCACTCAGTGCCTCCTGGGCCTTCCTTCATCAGGGGTCAGTGACGCAGGTTTTCAAGGCAGTCACCTGGTCATCGGTGCTCACTTTCACACAGTTCTATAAAGTGGATGGGTTGGCTCTGCGGGTGCTTCCTTTGGCAGCAAGGTTTTGCCGGCTGCTGTTTAGAGGACCTAATCCTCTTTGGGGGTGTATGGTTTTTTCAGGTGGGCTCCAGTTGTTTTGTTTGAGCTCCTGTGTCCTGGTTGGCTACTGTTTAGCCTTGGGAAGTTTTTTTTGCTGTTCCCACCCCTCATGTATAACACTGCTTTGGGACGTCTAATTGGTTATGAAGATCAGGAGTTGTGTCCATCAATGAACGAAAGAGAAAATGAGATTTTTGACTTACCGTAAAATCCATTCCTCTGATGTTCATTGGTGGACACAGCACCGCCCCTCCCCCCACCCCTCTGTGGAGTTATTATTCTCCTGACACTGCTTTTAACAAAACTGAGTGCCTATAGCAGAGAGGGGGGAGTATACCACCTGGGACCGCCCATGGGTGTAGCCAGAATTTTTTTCCTGCCTAGGGTCAAGTCCTGGGAAAAAAGTGTGGGAACTCACCCAAGATTCTGCCCCCAGATGACATGATTACGGAGACTGGATCCAGCTTGGCATGCAATGATCAGCTCAGCAGACATACACCCAATGGCGTACCTAGAGCATTTGGCACCCGGGGCGAATCCTATATCTGGCACCCTCCCCCCCAAACTTTACAATGTAAAAACACCCACTAAAATTTTCAATGTTTTCAAGAATATTTATTGCACAAATTTCACAGCCCCCCATCATAGTGCCCCTTGCAGTCTGCCCCCCCTGTCTCTCTAATCACAGTGCCCCCTTTTGCACTCTCTGCCTCCCCTGCACAGTCCTACCTTCAGCATAAACAGATAGCTAATATTATTAGCGAAGTGTAAGTTTGAGTAAGAGATTAGAGACATGCTACAGGAGACGGTCAGAGACTGCAGACATGATACAGGAGACGGTCAGAGACTGCAGACATGTTACAAGAGATGGTCAGAGACTGCAGACATACAAGAGACGGTCAGAGACTGCAGACATGATACAGGAGATGGTCAGAGACTGCAGACATACAAGAGATGGTCAGAGACTGCAGACATGGTACAGGAGATGGTCAGAGACTGCAGACATGATACAGGAGATGGTCAGAGACTGCAGACATGATACAGGAGATGGTCAGAGACTGCAGACATGATACAGGAGATGGTCAGAGACTGCAGACATACAAGAGACGGTCAGAGACTGTAGACATGATACAGGAGATGGTCAGAGACTGCAGACATACAAGAGATGGTCAGAGACTGCAGACATGATACAGGAGATGGTCAGAGACTGCAGACATGATACAGGAGATGGTCAGAGACTGTGGACAAGATACAAGAGATGGTCAGAGACTGCAGACATGATAGAAGAGCACTAGGGGGGCCAGAGAGCACAGGGGAAGCAGAGAGCACAGGAGGAGCTGAAGGGCGGGGCCTGGAGAGCATTAGGGGGGGACTGGAGGGTGTCTGGAAAGAATTGTAGGGGGTTGGAGAGCGTGGGGGTGGAGAGCAGGGAGTGGAGGGGGGCAGAGAGGAGGGGGGAGGGGGTGGAGAGCACTGGGGGAGCCAAGGATTGCTGGGGAGCCAGAGAGCACTGGGGAGGGGGGACAGGAGATCACTGAGGGGGGTAGCCAGGGAGCACGGGGGGGGGGGGGGGGGTGGAGAGCGCTGGGAGGGCCAGAGAGCATGGGGGGGCCGAAGAGCACTGGGGGGGGCCAGCAAAAGAAAAAAGTTGGATAGGAGTGGCAGCTGCATATAGAGGAATTGATCTTTCCATATTCCTCTTGCAACCGCTGAATGCCTGCAGAAGGGAGAGGAGGAGAATCAGGCATTCGGCAGCTGCAGGAGAAATATGGAAAGATCAATTCTTCTATATGCAGCTGTTCCACCGCTCCTCCTATCCAGGCACACAGGGAAGGCTGCTCAATCCTCGGGCACTCACCTTCTTCCAGCCCCCGCGAGCAGCGCAGCACAGACCGAGGGAGCAGCTGCCTTAACATGAGGAGATGATCGGCGCCAGTACCGGCTTGACAACTCCCCAGTGCGCAAGGCACCCGGGGCGGCGCCCCCCCTTTCTTACCCCACTGTACCTACCTTCCCCCAGTTGAGGGGTCTGTAGAAATTGGGGATCTGACACTTCCTGCTGCGCTCTTCCCTCCTGATCACCCACAGTTTAGCCGATCTTGGATTCGAATGTCCGCACACTCGTCCTCGGTCCTCCTCCTCCTCCTCCAGCAGCTGCTATAACAAAGCCCAGCCTCCTATATTACACGTCACACTGATTCAATTTGCCGGCATTGGATCAGTTTTCCGCCTATAACTGGAGCCAGTCTAGGAGGCTGGACTTTGTTACAGCGGGCACTGGAGGAGGAGGAGAAGAACTGAGGGAGGGGAGGACAAAGGCCAGTCCTGCAGGATTCAGCGGCTAACGGGAACGGCGTTCCTGCTGTGGGAATAGTACAGGAACGCCGTTCAGATGCGTTCCTGCAGAACTCGAGCCCTGGTCCTACTCCTGTAGCAGCATAACCCAACGGTCGTAAAGATCAGGAACTGTATCCGTCAATGAACATCAGAGAAATTGATTTTACGGTAAGTCAAAAATCCCATTCGTTATATAATGTTTTTAATGTTCTAAGTCATTTTCTAGCAATAAAATACTGGTTTCAGTGTCAGAGAAAGGCCAAGTGGTTAATTCTTTTCTCATAAGGGGGACAATGCCGTTGAACAAAAATGCACATAATGTTATAATGATTACAGAGCTGAACTGACGTTATATCTTTTTTTTTTTTTTTGCCTAGAGTTCAGCTTCAACCGTCCTTTTAGAACCTAAACTATATTCTGGACCAGGTCACGAAGCCGTTATCCGCAGCGGTGAGCTCTGAGTTACACGGAATTTTCTAGAAGCGATTCAATCCTTCCTCCATTATTACAAGGATGGATTCTGATGATCTCATAGAAGAACTGAACTGCTCCATCTGTCTTGATGTTTATGATGATCCTGTAACGCTCCGATGTGGACACAGCTTCTGTCGGACCTGTATTCATAATGTTCTGGATAAACAGGAGGTGACCAGAAACTATTCTTGTCCAGAATGCAGAGAAAAGATTCCGGATCGTTCTGCTCTGTACAGAAACATAGCCCTCTATAACATAGCCGAGCGTTTTCTATCCGCTCTGCAAACTCAGGAAGAGGCCGGGATCTTATGCACTTATTGTGACTTTCCTGCTCTTGCTATGAAGACCTGTCTGCTGTGCGAGGCTTCTCTATGTGAAAAGCACTTGGAACGGCACAGCAAGTCAGTGGAACACGTGGTAGTGGATCCCACAGAGTCCCTGGAGGACAGAAAATGCTCCAACCACAAAGAGGTCCTTAAATACTACTGCACTGAGGACTCTGCCTGTATCTGTGTCACCTGTTGTTTGGTTGGGGACCACAAAGGACACAAGGTGGAACCAATGAGTGACGCATCTGAGAAGAAAAAGATGGAACTGAGGACCATTCTAGAGGAACTGACCTCAAAGAGAGAGCAAGCCGAGAAAAATATCCAATCCCTTCAGAGACAGAAGGAAAATGTGCAGGAAAAACTGACTGGCGAAACCGAGAGGATCGCCACCCTTTTCAGAGACCTCCGAAAAGAGATGGAGGACCTGGAGGAGAGAGTCTTGTCTGAGATTGGAAAACGAGAAGAACAAATATCATTGTCCATCTCTGGGAAGATCCAGCAGCTGGAAATCAAGAAGGATGAGCTATCCAAGAAGATGTTCTACATTGAGGAACTGTGCAACACCAAAGACTCACTGGTGGTCCTAAAGGGACAAGAACCGGAAACCAATGACCTTTCTAATCCCGAGGCAGAAGAAGATCCGAACACAAAGAAGGACGGAGACTTCCTCTGCAATGTTAGTGATCTGAGTATTCTGATCTCATTCACTCTGCATTCAGGTTTAGGGAACCTAGTATCACGCATAAAGAAGGAGATCCACATAGAAGAAGCTGTGGACGTCTTCCTGGATGTCAACACCGTTCCCAACTTCATCCAAATAGAAGACAACCTGAAAACCGCATTTTACGCAAAAAGCGAACACCCGGATTCACCGCAGAGATTTGAGGATTGTCAGGTTCTGAGCACAAAGAGCTTTTCATTGGGGCAGAATTTCTGGGAGGTGGAGACCAGTAAGACGGGAAATTGGAGGATAGGGGTGGCCTATGCCAGTATAAAGAGGAAAGGGGAGCACTCTTACATTGGGAACAATGACAAGTCCTGGTGTCTCTGCAAAGCTAATAAGAAGTACTCTGTGATGCATGATGGTAAAACTATCCAGTTACCTGACAAAGTTTCCTCCCAGAGAATAGTCATCTTACTGGATTATAAGGCCGGGTCTTTGTCCTTCTATGAGCTCGGAGATACCGTCAGACCCTTATACACCTTCACCACCACCTTCACTGAGCCCCTCCACCCTGCATTCTACATATGGAATAAGTGGATAAGAATCAGAAGTTAGGTGCGTTACGGTTATATCCACATCCATATATATCCACATATACATCCGTATCCATATATATCCACATATACATATATATCCGTATCCATATATATCCACATATACATATATATCCGTATCCATATATATCCACATATACATATATATCCGTATCCAGATTGTGCGTTCTACTAAAAACAAAGCAGAGAACGTTTCCTAATGGGAACTATCTTTTTTTTTTTTTTTTTTAAATATTCTTTATTAAGTATTTTGAATACCCAGGCTTATATATTGGGTAAAAAAGGAAACAACCAACTCTTGACTTGGGGAAATATATCTTCACCATAATAGAGCCTTAGCTCTGCTCATGAAGCTCTTAAAAAGACCAAGCAGAAAAAAATTAAGGTAAAAGCACAAAAAAACAAAAAAAAAATGATTTCAATCCCTTTAGTGCTTTTTTTTTTCATTCCACCAAATGTCTCCTAATGACTTTTATTCTGTCTTTGAACCTGTCAGCAAATGTGACTTCCTCAGGAGTCCATTTCCTAGCCCCTCCTCCCTCGCCTCTTCTTCTCTGGGAGTGTCCAATTACTTTCTTTGCTGGCCGAGCTCCTCCCCCCTAACCTTTTATATAGCAGACGGGGAGGTGCAAAGGGGAATAATATATCCTGTCACTTAGTAAACGCCTGGTGCATTACCAAAGGTTTATTAGTATAAAGAAGAAACAGCCAAATCCATACTCCCTAAAATGGGAAATATATAGGCGTAGTAATCCACCAGATCCTGATCCAGTGTAAGTGTCACATGGCCTGACCTGATGTGTTTTAGGGGGATGCACAAAGTCACGATCCAGTGTGAGTGTCATGTGGTCTGACCTGATGTGTTTTAGGGGGATGCACAAAGTCACGATCCAGTGTGGGTACCATGTGGTCTGACCTGATGCACCACTGCATTGGCAAGCTGATGCCTTTCGGGGTTTGCACCAAATTTACACATCCCTTGTAATAGAAATAAGGATGACCGGTGCTCTTTATGGAGAAATCTGGGGTCAAAAAGACCCCAAATCTCTTCTTAACCTTTTAAAATGCAAAAGATTTAAAAAAACAAACAAATTTTTTGTAATCTTTCGTTTAAAAAGAAAAAAAGACATTTTTTTTTTTCCCAGCCTGGACCGGAAGTGATGTCTTTCCATCGCTCTGGTCCTCCAAGGCCATAGAGAAGATGGAGTGTTAACTCTTTGATGGCTTATGGGAGCGGCTGTCCGCATCTTCGGGTCGTAAGCCTAAAAAAACACAGATAAGCGGCGGGGTGGGGGGGGGGGGGGCGTCCCCTCCCCCCCGCTTCAGAAAATGATCCAGTGTGGGTATCCTGTGGTCTGACCTGATGAACCACAGCGTTGGCAAGCTGACGTGTTTCAGGGGATACACCAAATCCTGATCCAGTGCGAGTGTCACCTGGCCTGACCAGACGCACCACTGCGTTGGCAACTGACACATTTCAGGGATACACCAATTTACCATCCAGTGCGAGTGTCACCTGGTCTGACCTGGCGCACCACTGCGTTGGCAACCTGCCGCTTTTCAGGGGATGAACCCCTAGCTCTGAGGAAGGGGGTGCATCCCCGGAAACCCCTCAGCTTGCCAATGCAGTGGTGCGTCAGGTCAGCCCATGTGATACCCTTAGTGGATCAGGATTTGGTGTATCCCCTGAAATGCGTCAGCTTGCCAATGCCGTGGTGCGTCTGGTCAGGCCATGTGATACCTGCACTGGATCCGGGTTCGGTGGATTACTACGCCTATATATTTCTTATTTTAGTGAGTATGGATTTGGCTGTTTGCTTTTTATACTTATAAAACTTTGGTATCGCACTTGGCGTTGGCATTTGCGCCCTCCTGTGTGCTTTTTTAAAGTTACCGATCAGATTCCCCCATCTGAAGAGGGCTGCACCGGCGAAGCATACCAGAAGGATTCTTTCACACTACTGTTGATGGTCCGCATAGCATTGAGACTTTATGGCAGAACTCGAAGTGCTGGAGGTGTTTTGTGTGCCAGAGTGACAGTTGGGTGACCGCTCCGGGGATGCGGATATGACATCCAACATGGCGGTGCCATGAGCAGTCTCAGGGCTTTTGTATGTTCAGACAAGGGAGGCTTTTACGGTTAGATAATATGCTGAAGACACATTAAATACACATATTCTTATGGGAAAATCCAAAGCCTGCAAGGAAGAAGCGCCACTCATTTGCCCTGTGTCCTTGGTTCCTCCGCGTGGATCACTGCAGCCAGGTGCCAAAGCCCCAGTAGAGCACGACTCTCACATTGTACAATGACCAAGTATACAGAAGGGGCCGCATGCTGCACATGTCAACCAAGTCATATTCAAGTCCTAAGATTGGCTTCAGCTCAATTTCCTCCCATAGACCGCGCCTCTCTGACGCGTTTCACCCTGATGGGGCTTCATCGTTGAGGGCTGTGTTTAAGGGGTGTTGGCTATGGAAGAAGATTTACCTGAAGCAGATCTTAGGACTTAGTTGATAAGTACAACGTGCAACTCACTTCTCTACACTTAGTGCTTATGGGAAAATTATTATTGAAATGGACTGGTGACTTATTTTTTTCTAAGAGATGTTGTCACTTGTCTCATTCAAGTCTGTGTAAAGCCCACCCTTCTGACCCTCCAATACACCCCCCCCCCCCCCCCCAGCAATTCCTTATTGTTCCTTCCTCCTTTGCATCAGGCACAAACTACCCGGTGTGTGAGTGGGGGGGGGGGGGGGGGGGCATGATGATGCAATGCCCCATGTAAATAGTTTTATTAGTTTAGAAACCTCGTTTAATTGTTTACTATGGTTGTGTTTTACTAAGCTTTCTCCCAATACAATTCTAGGACCTTGTCGACTCACTAAAAACAATGCACTCCACGAGAGGTCGTTTCTCTTTTATATTGTGTACTATGCTAGGAGAACTATACCAAATGGAAGGTATCGGACCCTCCCATGGTGCAACAGTGGATATCTATGGTCCCCAAAGTTTTGCCACTTTATAAGCTCACCTATATGGGGTGAAATAGCAAATTTACTAAATTCTGTGAGGCACGGGTGAAGGCTAGAGATTCAATGCTGTAAATGATCAAACTGCCGGCTTGGTTGGTTGACCCCAGCAGCCCATCTTCCCTTGGCAGTGCCCCCTGGTGAATAATGAAAAGAAATGGCTGCACTCAGATGTGGTCAAAATCCAGGTTTATTGGACATCCCAATGTGGCAAGGTAACCTTGCCACTTTTTTGCCACATTGGGATGTCCAATAAACCTGGATTTTGACCACATCTGAGTGCAGCCATTTCTTTTCATTATTGACTGTCCACGGAGGCGAGCACCGCTGTTGGTCATCAAGCTTCCCGTTACCTTGAGCAGTGTATCTCTTTCCTTTGAGTGCCTCCTGGTGGTTTTTTTCTACAACCCCCCCCCCCCCCCGTTTCTTTTCTCACCCCATCCCCTTCTTTGTACTCCTTCCCCGAGATTCCTGCTCTCCCCCCTCTTCTTCTTTTACCCTTCCAAGAAGATAACCCGGGTGGTCTGCAGGTTGGTTGTTGGGTTCTTTCTCTTTGGATGGTGACCACAATAGTCCAGCTTATATTATACGGTCTACTTACTGGTCCAGTTGTCTTTGATCTCATTGGCTACGTTGCTGGTGAAAGCTGTACGATTGTTTGTATTTCTCCTATTGTCTGACAAGGATGAGGAAAGTTTTCTGTTCCTTCAACTCATTTTTTTAAATAAATTCAACACAATTTTCTCTATTAAAAAAAAGAAAACAAATGCACTCCCTGTGGGGCAGATGTGGTCCAATATCAGTAGAAGTCACTGTAGTGGTTCATCTATTCTGCCCCCTAATGGTTCATTTTTACATTTATAGCTGAATATCAGGCAGTTACAGAATCCATAAATATGCCCCCATCCCCCTTCAGCTGATAAAAGCTTTATTATTGCCCATTGAGGTTCTAGACAACAAGACTATTTCTTACCTTCTCCTGCAACATCCAACCCCCCGTATGATTTGGCGCTGGAATGTGAGCGACCGTCTACAGGGGCTGGGCCAATAGGATGGGAACTGATCCTCCAATGCAATGTTTCTCAACTCCGGTCCTCAGGGCACACTAACAGGCCAGATTTTAGCTATTACCTTGGGGAGATGCAGACCAGAATACTGCAATCACTGAGCTGCAAATTATATCACCTGGGATGGATTTCAGTTTTCTTGCAAACCTGGCCTGTTAGTGGGCCCTGAGGATCGGAGTTGAGGACCTCTGCTCCAATGTATATGAGGATGTCGGTGAGAGAGCCAAAAATGGCGTCCACTCTGTGATTATGCACGTATAGAGGGGGTGGGGGCAGATATACAGGTATAGAAGGGGGATGGGGGCAGATATACAGGTATAGAGGGGGGTGGGGGCAGATATACAGGTATAGAGGGGGGAATGGGGGCTGATATACAGGTATAGAGGGGGGATGGGGGCAGATATACAGGTATAGAGGGGGGTGGGGCAGATATACAGGTATAGAGGGGGGTGGGGGCAGATATACAGGTATAGAGGGGGGGGTGTGGGCAGATATACAGGTATAGAGGGGGGGGGTGGGGGCAGATATACAGGTATAGAGGGGGGTGGGGGCAGATATAGAGGGGGTGGGGGCAGATATACAGGTATAGAGGGGGGGGTGGGGGCAGATATACAGGTATAGAGGGGGTTGGGGGCAGATATACAGGAGAATCTCCTAAAATTAGAATATGACATAAGACCAATAAAAAAAAGGATTTATAATAGAGAAATGTTGTCTTAGTGAGAAGTCTGTCCATGTACAGTATAGGATGCACTCAGTACTTGGTCGGGGCTCCTTTTGCATGAATTACTGCATCAATGCGGCGTGGCGTGGAGGCGTGGCATGGAGGCGTGGCTTGGAGGCGATCAGCCTGTAGCACTGCTGAGGTGTTATGGAAGCCCAGGTTGCTTTGATAGCGGCCTTCAGCTCCTCTGCATTGTTGGGTCTGGTGTCTCTCATCTTCCTCCTGACAATACCCCACAGATTCTCTATGGGGTTTAGGTCAGGTCAGTTTGCTGGCCAATCAAGCACAGTGACCCTATGATCATGTGACCAGGTATTGGTAGATTTGGCAGTGTGGGCGGTGCCAAGTCCTGCTGGAAAATGAAATCAGCATCTCTATAAAGCCGGTCAGCAGAGGGAAGCATGAAGAGCTCTAGAATTTCCTGCTAGAGGGCTTCGCTCTCTTGTTACATTGTTTTATAGTTTTTTTTTTCAGAACACTTTGGTGTCGCTTTACATGACATAATTACTTTCACCTTCCTACATGACCAATGAGGGCTCCATCTGGTCAGCCCTAGCAGGAAGGCAAGCAAGAACTGTTGTCAGGACGATGATCTGTGGATGGGCAGATGCCACCCCTGGCAGCCCTAATGCCTGCTGATGCCACCCCTGGCAGCCCTAATGCCCGATGATGCCACCCCTGGCAGCCCTAATGCCCGCTGATGCCACCCCTGGCAGCCCTAATGCCTGCTGATGCCACCCCTGGCAGCCCTAATGCCCGCTGATGCCACCCCTGGCAGCCCTTTTGCCTTTTAGAAAGCAACTGTCCGATGTTTATTTTGCCGATAATGTTATGTTGGCTTTCTCTGTTCACATTTCGCTGATGTTTTATGATCTTTGTCGTGCAATTTGTTAACATTCAATAAAGCTTTTATTGACAAAAAAGGACTCATTTGGAAAGTGATATTTTGTTAAAAGAAAAGTATTGGTTTCCTTTTTTTTAGCTTAATTTTATTCCCTGTGAGCTGCTAATACATAAAAATGTTTCAGCCCTCTGAGAAGTGCATCCCCTCTGATAAAATCAAGGTAAATGCCTGTGGGAGGGGCTACAGTCTTCTCTGGATTCTTATGTCGACAATTTTGCCAGGATCCACCCCTTTCCTTCTCCTCTGTCTGATGTTTGTTTCGGGCTGTGTGCTCTCCTCCTCTTTCCTCCTCTCTCCTCCTCTCACACGGCTCAGATTGATTTCCTTACAGATATCCTCTATCTGCACACTGTGTAGCTGCCTATAAGCTGCACTTCTGACCTGTGAAGTTCACAAATAAAAGTGGCTGTGCAGCACAGCAGGCCGCTACACAGTGTGCAGATAGAGGCTGTCTCTGAGAGAATGAATCTGAGCTGTCTGCACTGTGAGAGGCCTGGGGGAGGGGGGGTGGGAAGAAGGAGAGATGCAGTGGGTCACGTGAGCGGCGATTGGTGCTCTGAAAACTGGTAAAGAATGGCTTATTTTTATAAAACACAGGTACAGGGGCACACAGGATTATTACACAGACTGTAGACAGGATATAAAACTTTAAATGAAACTACAACAGCAGGAAGGGGGGTGGGGGGGGGCACTGACACAGGGGCAGACAGGCGAGAGAAGGGACAGAGAACAGAGGAGGACAGGAGGGCTGTGGATGACGGAGGCACGTAAACTGACTACAGTGTCGGGGCTCAGCAGCCATGGTATAGTGTGGTCAGTTTACAGAGGGGAGGACATAGCCAGGCAGGATCAGACAGGTATTTTAGGTGATAGAAGGGGACAAATTACACAGCACAAGCACTGTGCTCTATCACATGCTTTAAGGGAACGGGATACACTTTTTCTCTTTTTTTAGGTTAACAAAAATAAATGACGTCACCTTCATGACATTGTCAAAAAGGGGCGGAGAATAGGTTACCCTAAAATTATTCCCCCTTCTGAAAAAAGTTCTGTGGATGGCCATGTACCTCTTCTTTGGACACCTGGAGCCGGCGGGGACTTGTTACGGGACAGTTTATGCTGACTGTGAGCCAAAGTTCTGATTTATGTCTGATGACGATGAACTGTTTTTTTTCATGCTGTTTTCTTTTTACCTTTTTTTAAATCAACCCCTTGACCACTGGAAGGTTTTACCCCCTTCATGACCATTTTTGCTTTTCGGCACTGCGCTATTTTAACTGGTAATTGCGCGGTCATGCAACACTGTATCCAAATTAAATTTTCATAGTTTTTTTCCACACAAATAAAGCTTCCTTTTCATGGTATTTGATCACCACTTTATCAATATATTTATTGTGGGTGGGTCTGCAAGTGGTTAAAGACTCTTTGGTTGGTGATTTTGGACTCCCAAGGAACGGAGTAAATGAGGGATTTGGCTCCAGAAAAGGAGACGGTGCCTACAAATGGAGAGAGCTTTGCTTTTAGCAGGAGAGTGAAAACAAAGCCCATTCCCCGCAGTGCTGAGCTCTGAGTGACGTCGCATTTTCTAGAATTGATTCAGCTTTCAGTTTCATTCTTGCTTCGTAGTTACAATGGCGTCTGCCGATGTGAGAGAAGGGCTGAACTGTTCCATCTGTCTTGATGTTTATAAGGATCCGGTAACGCTTAGATGTGGACACAACTTCTGCCGGGTCTGCATTAATTGTGCGCTGGATAAGCAGGAGGCGACTGGAGGCTATTCCTGTCCGGACTGCAGGGAAAAGATTCAGGATCGATCGTCTCTGTACAGAAACGTAACCCTCCGTAACATAGCCGAGTGTTTTCTCACCGCTCAGCCAGATCAGGAGGAGTCTGGGGTCTTCTGTACTTATTGTGACTCTGCTGTTCCTGCTGCAAAGACCTGTCTGCTGTGCGAAGCTTCGCTATGCGGCAAGCACCTAAAAAAGCACAGCAAGTCCCCGGAGCATGTCTTAATAAATCCCACCACATCCCTGGAGAACAGAAAATGCTCCAGCCACAAGAAGGTCCTGGAGTATTACTGCACTGAGGACTCTACCTGTATCTGTGTCACCTGTTGCTTGGTTGGAGAACATAGGGGGCACAATGTGGAACCAATGGATGACGCATCTGAGAAGAAAAAGAAGAAACTGAGGACCATTGTGAAGGAACTGACCTCAAAGAGAGAGCAAGCTGAGAGAGAAGTCCAAACCCTTCAGAGACACAGCAAAAAAGTGCAGAAAAAACTGACCGGAGAAACCGAGAGGATCGCCGCCCTTTTCAGAGACCTCAGAAAACAGACGGATGACCTGGAGGAGAGAATCTTGTCTGAGATTGGCAGACAGGAAGAACAGATATCATTGTCCATCTCTGAGAAGATCCAGCAGCTGGAAATCAAGAAGAATGAGCTATCCAAGAAGATGTTCTACATTGAGGAACTGTGCAACACCAAAGACTCACTGGTGGTCCTAAAGGAACCAGAATCGGAAATGAATGACCTTTCCCGAGGTCCCGATCCCGAGGAAGTAGAAGATCAGAACACAAAGGACAGTAACTTCCTCTGCAATGCTGGTGATCTGGATAAGAAACAGATCTCACTAACTCTGCATTTGGGTTTAACCAACATAGTATCACGCATAAAGAAGGAGATCCACATAGAAGAAGCTGTTGACATATTGCTGGATGTCAACACAGTTGCCAAATTTGTCCAAATCGAAGATGACCTAAAAAGAGCGTATTATTCGAAGAACCAAGAACACCCGGATTCACCGGAGAGATTTGAGGATTGTCAGGTTCTGAGCACAAAGAGCTTTGTGTTGGGGCAGAATTTCTGGGAGGTGGAGACCAGTAAGATGGGAAATTGGATGATAGGGGTGGCCTATGCCAGTATAGAGAGGAAAGGGGAGCACTCTTACATTGGGAACAATGACAAGTCCTGGTGTCTCTGCAAAGCTAATAAGAAGTACTCTGTGATGCATGATGGTAAAACCATCCAGCTACCTGACAAAGTTTCTTCTCAGAGAATAGTAATCTTTCTGGATTATAAGGCCGGGTCTTTGTCCTTTTATGAGCTCAGAGATACCGTCAGACCCTTATACACCTTCACCACCACCTTCACTGAGCCCCTCCACCCTGCATTCTACATATGGGATGAGTGGATAAGAATCAGAAGTTAGGTGCGCTATGGTTATATCCACATCCATATATATCCACATATACATATATATCCGCATCCATATATATCCACATCCATATATATATATATATATATATATATATATATATATACAGCTAGATTTGTTAAAATAGGGTGTGACAAACCCACCCAGGACAGGGGCTTTTGGAGGGGACTGCAGGCTAGCCTCTTGCCTACTGACTATGGGTCCTTGCTTGTGGGGGAACACTGCTCTTTGTGGGGTGTATGCCGGGGGGATCCTTGGAGTAATGTTACTTCGGATTCAAGTCCACATCTCCCCAAGACGCACAGACTCTGGGACTCTAGGCCTAGAATCTATGTTAAAGGCCTAGCTGCCTATTGCCAATAGGGGACTGCTCCGCACAGTCAGACTCATGGCACATGCTAATGTCATCAGCTCACCCACCTGTCTTCCACACATTGTTAATTGTGCTAATTAACTCACCTATTGTCTACTGTGGGGATGTGTTTACACTTATAATAATGTGTGTCGTACTTCAGGAGCTCGATGACGGCAAGTCTGCTGGTTAATTAGCTCAAGTTATTTAAATCACTGTCATCTATTAGTGGCTAGTGGGAAAGTAGAATACTGTTTGTGTTGGTTGTTCCTTATATATGTTAATTATGTTTCTGTACACAATTTCATCTGCATATGATAATGTAATCAGGCACCTGACCTGGTGGGGTATAGATTCGGTGTGAGTTTGTTCAATAAATGTTCCAGATCTTATACAAGCTATTCTCGGCTAGTTTTGTATGGGGGGCAGCTAGAATATCTGATATCTATGTTCAAGACTGGAGGAAGCCATTTATGACAGAAGCACATAAACACATTGTGGGTCGCGGTTCAGTTACATAAGGGGTCTATTAACCACTTACCGATTGCCCGCCGTCGATTTATGTTGGTCCTCTGACGCTAAATACCGGGGTTTTTGCAGCAGATAGCTACCCCGGTATTTTTGAAAACGGCGGGGCAATCGGCTTTCAGGTAAGGGTGGTCCCAGAGGCGGATTCCGCATCCCGGTCCTTTTTCCCGCTTACTAGACCCGCCGGCAGCGGGGAAAACGACCGGGTCCCGGATCCTCTTAGACAGGAAGTCGAGTGAGGACAAGATGGCTCTCACTCGACTCTATGGTCTTGGAGGATTGGAGCAACGTCAAGCGTCGTTGCCTAGCAAACGGCTTAGAGAGCCGATTTTTTTTTTTTTTTAGTGTACTTGTGAGATCTGAGGACTTTTTGACCCCAGATCTCACAATAAAGAGATCCTGTCATGGCTATTTCTATTACAAGGGATGTTTACATTCTGCTCTTGCAGAAGCGAATGCATACGGAAGCTCCACCCACATATGTAAACGGTGTTCAAACCACACATGTGAGGTATCGCTGCGATTGGTAAAGTGAGAGCAACCATTTGAGACCTAGAGCTCCACTGTAACTCTAAGCTGGTAACCTGTAAAAACGTTTAAAATGTCGCCTATGGGATTTTTAAGTACCAAAGTTTGTTGCCATTCTACGAGCGTGTGCAGTTTTGAAGCATGACATGTTGGGTATTTATTTACTCGGCATAACATTATCTTTTACATTATGGAAAAAAATTTGGGCTAGCTTTACTGTTTTCTTATTTTTTAATTAAAAAAAGTGATTATTTTTTTCCAAAAAAATTGCGTTTGGAAGACCGCTGCGCAAATGCCGTGTGATAAAAAATATTGCAGCGATCTCCTTTTTATTCTCTAGGATCTCTGCTAAAAAAATATATATATATAATGTTTGGAGGTTGTAAGTGGTTTTCTAGCAAAAAAAAAATGATTTTAACTTGTAAACACCAAGTGTCAAAAATAGGCTTCGTCTTTCAGTGGTTAAAGTCAAACAATAATTGCACAAATGTTGAAAGCATTTGCACAAGTTGAACAAAATGTCCTTCATGTTTTCTAAGAGAATAATTCCTGTATCATCAGCTCCATCTACTGTCCAAAATGCAGTACAGTTTTCTATTTGAGAAATACCACATTTTGACCACTAGATGGAGCTGACCACCACCTCCACTGCAACTCCCCTCTACCCTGCACTCTACATATGGAATCAAAAGCTAGATTGGTTAAAATAAGGGGGTCTATTATAAAAACATTAATCGCACAAATGTCGAAAGCATTCCTGCAAGTTGAACAAAATGTCCGGTATTTTTTCTAAAAGAATAATGCCTTTATCATCAGGCCAAAATGAGGTACAGTTTTCTCTTAGTGTTATTTCAGAAAACTATACTGCATATTGGCCACTAGATGGCGCTGATGATAAAGGCATTGATCTCTCAGGAAAAATATGGTGACATTTCGCTCAACTTGCATGATTTCTCCTGACTTTTGTGCAACAAATGTTTGATAAATAGACCCCCTAATTGTCCATTTGCTGTCAGATTACACATTTTATGTGCAGATAAAATGTAGATATAGAATCCTGTGTGCTTCCACTTATTATAAGAAATAGGAAGCAGCTGCTCACACCCGAACAATCTGTCCCCACATCTATATATTACAATTGTTTTCAAATATGAAGTGGCGTTATACTTCAAATACTAAAAGAATATCGAAACAATATAAAGAATTGCAGACAGTGACATGACATGTGTCCGATCTCTCAGGGTAGATATTGAATAATGTGAATAAAATTATTTTTTTATTACCTATTTCCAGACCGCTCACCACATATATACTGCGGCAGGACGGCCCGGCTGCGCACAATCACGTATAGGTACGTTATTTTGTGCAGGGGCTCTCGGGAGCACGCGCGTGCCGCCGGATCACCGTTTCAGCTGTGATTAACATAGAAACATAGAATGTGTTGGCAGATAAGAACCATTTGGCCCATCTAGTCTGCCCAATATATCTGAATCCTATGAATAGTCCCTGGCCCTATCTTATATGAAGGATAGCCTTATGCCTATCCCATGCATGCTTAAACTCCTTCACTGTATTTGCAGCTACCACTTCTGCAGGAAGGTTATTCCATGCATCCACTACTCTCTCAGTAAAGTAATACTTCCTCATATTACTTTTAAACCTTTGCCCCTCTAATTTAAAACTGTGTCCTCTTGTTGTAGTTTTTCTTCTTTTAAATTTGCTCTCCTCCTTTACCGAGTTGATTCCCTTTATGTATTTAAAAGTTTCTATCATATCCCCTCTGTCTCTTCTTTCTTCCAAGCTATACATGTTAAGGTCCTTTAACCTTTCCTGGTAAGTTTTTTCCTGCAATCCATGTACTAGTTTAGTAGCTCTTCTCTGAACTCTCTCTAGAGTATCTATATCCTTCTGGAGATATGGCCTCCAGTACTGCGCACAATACTCCAAGTGAGGTCTCACCAGTGTTCTGTACAGCGGCATAAGCACTTCTCTCTTTCTACTGCTTATACCTCTCCCTATACATCCAAGCATTCTGCTGGCATTTCGTGCTGCTCTATTACATTGTCTTCCCACCTTTAAGTCTTCTGAAATAATTACTCCTAAATCCCTTTCCTCAGATACTGAGGTCAGGACTGTGTCAAATATTCTATATTCTGCCCTTGGCACAGTGGGAGCCAATCAGCAGGTCTGGCAACAGTCGGCCACCCATGATCGTTGAGGTGAATGACAAAACGGCCGTCTCCCCATGTAAAAAAGACAGACGGCTGCTCTGTCACAGAGGAAGAGTGAGATCTTGTGCTGGCACATCCACTTCCCCCGCAATTAGAAAGCACTCCCTAGGGACACACTTAACCCCTTGATCACCCCTAATGTTAACCTCTTCCCTGCCAGTGTCATTTATATAGTAACCGTGCATTTTTTTTTTTTTTTTAGCACTGGTCCCTGAAAAGTGTCACTAAGGCTGGCCATATATTATACAATTTTCTTAAATTTTACCTTCAACTATATAGTACAAGGGCCTGCATTATAGGATACAATTGAAAGTGTTTTGTCTTGACCTCATATTATATGGATTTTGGTAAATCTAACAGAAAATTGAACTTGTATGGCCAGCCTTAGTGTCAGATCTGTCCGCCGCAATGTCACAGTCCCGCTAAAAATTGCTGATTGCTGCCCTTAATATTATAGAACAATAAAAAAATAAAAATGTCATAAACTTTGTAGACGCGATACCTTTTGCGCAAACCAATCAGAATACACTTATTGGGATTTTTTTAACAAAAATATGTAGCAGAATTCAAATTGGCCTAAATTGATGAAAAAATTTGACATTTTACATTTTGTATTGGGAATGTTTTACAGCAGAAAGTAAAAAATATCGTTTTTTTTTTTTTCAAAATTGTCGGTTTTTCTTTTGTTTATAGCGCAAAAAATAAAAATCGCAGAGGTGATCAAATACCACCAAAAAAAAAGCTCTGTTTGTGGGAAAAAAAGGACATCAATTTTATTTGGGTACAGCGTCACACGACCGCGCAATTGTCAGATAAAATAACGCAGCACCAAATTGCAAAAAATGGCCCGGTCATTAAGGATTTGCAACCAAGTATTAAAAAGTGAAAGTTTGATTTATGATTGTTAATCTGTCCCATTACTTTTGGTCCCTTAAAAAGTGGGAGGGGCATATACAAACTGTTGTAATTCCTACACCGTTCACCTGATTTGGATGTAAATTCCCTCAAATTAAAGCTGAACATCTGCAGGTAAAGCACATCTTGTTTGTTTCATTTCAAATCCATTGTGATGGTGTATAGAGCCAAAAAGATTAGAAATGTGTCCATGTCCCAATATTTATGGACCTGACTGTATTTGTGTTTTAGAGAATAGCAGCATCCGCTGTTGCACCTCTGAAGAAGGATGTTTATTCATAATGTATGGTGTCCGCACAGCTTCCTCTCTATTATGTAATGGGCAGTGATGGTAGTAACTGCGTTTAAGTAAATGGCATTACTTAATGCAGTTACTTTAGAGGGTAACGAGTAATCTATCTGATTACTCGTGCTCTCCCTGTAACGCTGTTGCCGCTACTTCGTCTGCATCACCGCAATTACATCTACTGCCACTAGATGGCAGTAGTGCAATTGTAATTCCCCCTCTCCTCTATGACCGCTGCCGGTGTTCCGTGAAAAAACCATACCCGTGAGAAAACCATACCCTCGTCACTTCCGGTGCAGCTACGGATGGTATGGATTTCTCACGGTACTTACACTTGCCGCCGTTACATTAAAACAAATCCTCTGCAACATCAGTCATCTCCGCTCCTTCCCCTGTCACTTCCCTCATGTCGCCTAATGAATATAAAAGCGGATCACGGAGCCGAGATCGGCGTCATTTTCATCTCATACACCCACCGCCGCTTTTATATTTATTAGGGGAGATCAGGGAAGTGACAGCGATAGGAGAGGAGATGTTTAATGTTGTAGCCGAACTGTTTTAATTATACCACCGCAAGTATAACATTACACACAGTGCCGTGATAATTTCCTACCCTCTGAGCATGCGCACTTGTGTTCTTCTTTGCTGTTCTGTTACGTCTCCGGGGCTCTGAGCATGCGCACTGCTGCGCTGCTCAGCTGTTTGACACAGGAAGTGACGAGGGTATGGATTCTTCACGGGGTATGGTTTTTTAACGTTACACCGGCGCTGTCCGCGATACTGGAGAGAGAGAGAGAGGAGGAGGAGACTGTGAGAGAGGCGAGAGGCAGAGCACAGCGCGCCAGGCCCAGGAAGGCAGAGGATGCGACCAGCCGACCACCATTGCCACTTTGCCAGCCTGGCCGGCCACTCCAGGGCAGCAGGAAGTCCACCACCGCACACAGCCAGCCAGCCCAGAAGAGAGAGGCACACACAGCACAGACAGGCCTGGAGGAGGAGGACAAAGCCAGACGGACCCCAGTGTGCCTGCCTGGGCAAGCCACACCACCACCAGCAGCCAGTCAGGCAGCAGCACAGCAGGTACCAAAAAACCAAATACGGTTACTCACAGTCAGACTCAGTCACAGTCAGGACTCAGACCCCCACCACTATCAGTGTGCCACACTGCCACCACCACCATCAGTGTACCACACTGCCACCACCACCATCAGTGTGCCACACTGCCACTACCACAATCAGTGTGCCACACTGCCACCACCACCATCAGTGTGCCACACCACCACCAGTGTGCCACACTGCCACCACCACCATCAGTGTGCCACACCGCCACCAGTGTGCCACACTGCCACCACCACCACCACCAGTGTGCCACACCACCACCAGTGTGCCACACCGCCACCACCACCACCAGTGTACCACACTGCCACCACCACCATCAGTGTGCCACACCACCACCAGTGTGCCACACCGCCACCACCACCACCACCACCACCAGTGTGCCACACCACCAGTGTGCCACACCGCCACCACCACCACCAGTGTACCACACTGCCACCACCATCAGTGTGCCACACCACCACCAGTGTGCCACACCGCCACCACCACCACCAGTGTGCCACACCACCACCAGTGTACCACACCGCCACCACCACCATCAGTGTGCCACACCACCACCACCACCAGTGTACCACACTGCAACCACCACCATCAGTGTGCCACACCACCACCAGTGTGCCACACCGCCACCACCACCACCAGTGTACCACACTGCCACCACCACCATCAGTGTGCCACACCGCCACCACCACCACCAGTGTGCCACACCACCACCAGTGTACCACACTGCCACCACCACCATCAGTGTGCCACACCACCACCAGTGTGCCACACCGCCACCACCACCACCAGTGTGCCACACCGCCACCACCACCACCAGTGTACCACACTGCCACCACCACCACCAGTGTGCCACACCACCACCAGTGTGCCACACCGCCACCACCACCACCACCAGTGTGCCACACCACCACCAGTGTACCACACTGCCACCACCACCATCAGTGTGCCACACCACCACCACCAGTGTGCCACACCGCCACTACCACCACCAGTGTACCACACTGCCACCACCACCATCAGTGTGCCACACCACCACCAGTGTGCCACACCGCCACCACCACCATCAGTGTGCCACACCACCACCAGTGTACCACACTGCCACCACCACCACCAGTGTACCACACTGCCACCACCACCATCAGTGTGCCACACCGCCACCACCACCACCAGTGTACCACACTGCCACCACCACCATCAGTGTGCCACACTGCCACTACCACAATCAGTGTGCCACACTGCCACCACCACCATCAGTGTGCCACACCACCACCAGTGTGCCACACTGCCACCACCACCATCAGTGGGCCACACCGCCACCACCACCAGTGTACCACACTGCGACCACCACCATCAGTGTGCCACACTGCCACCATCACCATCAGTGTGCCACCACCACCATCAGTGTGCCACACCGCCACCACCACCACCAGTGTACCACACCGCCACCACCACCACCAGTGTACCACACTGCCACCACCACCATCAGTGTGCCACACCGCCACCACCACCACCAGTGTGCCACACCACAACCAGTGTACCACACTGCCACCACCACCATCAGTGTGCCACACCACCACCACCACCACCAGTGTGCCACACCACCACCAGTGTGCCACACCGCCACCACCACCACCAGTGTACCACACTGCCACCACCACCATCAGTGTGCCACACTGCCACCACCACCATCAGTGTGCCACACTGCCACCACCACCATCAGTGGGCCACACCGCCACCACCACCAGTGTACCACACTGCGACCACCACCATCAGTGTGCCACACTGCCACCATCACCATCAGTGTGCCACCACCACCATCAGTGTGCCACACCGCCACCACCACCACCAGTGTACCACACTGCCACCACCACCACCAGTGTACCACACTGCCACCACCACCATCAGTGTGCCACACCGCCACCACCACCACCAGTGTGCCACACCACAACCAGTGTACCACACTGCCACCACCACCATCAGTGTGCCACACCACCACCAGTGTGCCACACCGCCACCACCACCACCAGTGTGCCACACCACCACCAGTGTGCCACACCGCCACCACCACCACCAGTGTACCACACTGCCACCACCACCATCAGTGTGCCACACTGCCACCACCACCATCAGTGTGCCACACCACCACCAGTGTACCACACCGCCACCACCACCACCAGTGTACCACACTGCCACCACCACCATCAGTGTGCCACACCACCACCAGTGTGCCACACCGCCACCACCACCACCAGTGTACCACACTGCCACCACCACCATCAGTGTGCCACACCACCACCACCACCACCAGTGTGCCACACCACCACCAGTGTACCACACTGCCACCACCACCATCAGTGTGCCACACCACCACCAGTTTGCCACACCGCCACCACCACCACCAGTGTGCCACACCGCCACCACCACCACCAGTGTACCACACTGCCACCACCACCACCAGTGTGCCACACCACCACCAGTGTGCCACACCGCCACCACCACCACCACCAGTGTGCCACTCCACCACCAGTGTACCACACTGCCACCACCACCATCAGTGTGCCACACCACCACCACCAGTGTGCCACACCGCCACTACCACCACCAGTGTACCACACTGCCACCACCACCATCAGTGTGCCACACCACCACCAGTGTGCCACACCGCCACCACCACCATCAGTGTGCCACACCACCACCAGTGTACCACACTGCCACCACCACCACCAGTGTACCACACTGCCACCACCACCATCAGTGTGCCACACCGCCACCACCACCACCAGTGTACCACACTGCCACCACCACCATCAGTGTGCCACACTGCCACTACCACAATCAGTGTGCCACACTGCCACCACCACCATCAGTGTGCCACACCACCACCAGTGTGCCACACTGCCACCACCACCATCAGTGGGCCACACCGCCACCACCACCACCACCACCAGTGTACCACACTGCGACCACCACCATCAGTGTGCCACACTGCCACCATCACCATCAGTGTGCCACCACCACCATCAGTGTGCCACACCGCCACCACCACCACCAGTGTACCACACCGCCACCACCACCACCAGTGTACCACACTGCCACCACCACCATCAGTGTGCCACACCGCCACCACCACCACCAGTGTGCCACACCACAACCAGTGTACCACACTGCCACCACCACCATCAGTGTGCCACACCACCACCACCAGTGTGCCACACCACCACCAGTGTGCCACACCGCCACCACCACCACCAGTGTACCACACTGCCACCACCACCATCAGTGTGCCACACTGCCACCACCACCATCAGTGTGCCACACTGCCACCACCACCACCACCAGTGTACCACACTGCGACCACCACCATCAGTGTGCCACACTGCCACCATCACCATCAGTGTGCCACCACCACCATCAGTGTGCCACACCGCCACCACCACCACCAGTGTACCACACCGCCACCACCACCACCAGTGTACCACACTGCCACCACCACCACCGCCAGTGTGCCACTCCACCACCAGTGTACCACACTGCCACCACCACCATCAGTGTGCCACACCACCACCACCAGTGTGCCACACCGCCACTACCACCACCAGTGTACCACACTGCCACCACCACCATCAGTGTGCCACACCACCACCAGTGTGCCACACCGCCACCACCACCATCAGTGTGCCACACCACCACCAGTGTACCACACTGCCACCACCACCACCAGTGTACCACACTGCCACCACCACCATCAGTGTGCCACACCGCCACCACCACCACCAGTGTACCACACTGCCACCACCACCATCAGTGTGCCACACTGCCACTACCACAATCAGTGTGCCACACTGCCACCACCACCATCAGTGTGCCACACCACCACCAGTGTGCCACACTGCCACCACCACCATCAGTGGGCCACACCGCCACCACCACCACCACCACCAGTGTACCACACTGCGACCACCACCATCAGTGTGCCACACTGCCACCATCACCATCAGTGTGCCACCACCACCATCAGTGTGCCACACCGCCACCACCACCACCAGTGTACCACACCGCCACCACCACCACCAGTGTACCACACTGCCACCACCACCATCAGTGTGCCACACCGCCACCACCACCACCAGTGTGCCACACCACAACCAGTGTACCACACTGCCACCACCACCATCAGTGTGCCACACCACCACCACCAGTGTGCCACACCACCACCAGTGTGCCACACCGCCACCACCACCACCAGTGTACCACACTGCCACCACCACCATCAGTGTGCCACACTGCCACCACCACCATCAGTGTGCCACACTGCCACCACCACCATCAGTGGGCCACACCGCCACCACCACCACCACCAGTGTACCACACTGCGACCACCACCATCAGTGTGCCACACTGCCACCATCACCATCAGTGTGCCACCACCACCATCAGTGTGCCACACCGCCACCACCACCACCAGTGTACCACACCGCCACCACCACCACCAGTGTACCACACTGCCACCACCACCATCAGTGTGCCACACCGCCACCACCACCACCAGTGTGCCACACCACAACCAGTGTACCACACTGCCACCACCACCATCAGTGTGCCACACCACCACCAGTGTGCCACATCGCCACCACCACCACCAGTGTGCCACACCACCACCAGTGTGCCACACCGCCACCACCACCATCAGTGTGCCACACCGCCACCACCACCACCAGTGTGCCACACCACAACCAGTGTACCACACTGCCACCACCACCATCAGTGTGCCACACCACCACCAGTGTGCCACACTGCCACCACCACCATCAGTGTGCCACACCACCACCAGTGTACCACACTGCCACCACCACCACCAGTGTACCACACTGCCACCACCACCATCAGTGTGCCACACTGCCACCACCACCATCAGTGTGCCACACCACCACCAGTGTACCACACCGCCACCACCACCACCAGTGTACCACACTGCCACCACCACCATCAGTGTACCACACCACCACCAGCCAGCCACTCCATGCAGCAGTTACCAAAAAACAAAAAAACAAACAAAATACAGTTACTCACACAGTCAGGAGGACGCAGACCCCCACAGTGTGCCACACCGCCACCACAATTAAAGATCTTATAGAACATAATTGCATTATAGAATAGTAAAAAAAAGTCGCAGTTACTTTGCTGAGTAACTAATTACTTTTTCAATGTGGTAACTGAGTCACTAACTCAATTACGCTACTTTTTGGGAGAAGTAATTTGTAACTGTAACTAATTACTTTTTTAAAGTAAGATGACCAACACTGGTAATGGCTTCATATCTTTTATATCTATCTTTTTTTAAATGGATGCAATGTTTGTCTACTTTTCTATTTTTATAATTGTATAATAATACTTTTTTACTATATTGGTTGTCTGTCTCTAAAGTCCATGAGGGGTGTTTATGCAGTTTTCAGCCCACAATTGTGTTCATTAAATGTAATATTGCTACACTTAGATGAGGAGGAAACGGGGTGTGACGTGACGCTACTCGTTTATCAAATCAAAACTTATAAAAAAACTTTTGCTTGTCTTGCACAACACTCTCAGACCAAGTTACTCTCCATCCAAGGTTTTACTGTATATAAAATGCACTTTTTATTTTTCAAAATGTGTTTCCCAGTGCTAAACCTTTCATCCAATTTCTACATTGCTGCATTCGTAAATTTAAAAAGCCAATATAAAGGAATAATTGTAGTAAAAAAAAAAGCACTTGTGGGTTTAAACTAGCCTTTTTCGACCAGGGTGCCCAGGCACCCTGGCGTGCCTTGAGGTTTCTTCAGGCGCACCTTGGCAAATTGCCCAAAAATTGTATAGAAGCTGGTTTGGGCGGCACAGTGGTGTAGTGGTTAGCACTTTCATCTAGCAACAAGAGGGTCACTGGTTCAAATCCCAACCACACCACGACCCTACCTGCCTGGAGTTTGCATGTTCTCCCTGTGCCTGCGTGGGTTTCCTCCGGGTACTCTGGTTTCCTCCCACACTCCAAAGACATGCTGGTAGGTTAATTGGATCCTGTATAAACAAATTGGCCCTACTGTGTATGTATGTGAGTTAGGGACCTTAGATTGTAAGCTCCTTGAGGTCAGGGACTGATGTGAATGTACAATGTATATGTAAAGTGCTGCGTAAATTGACAGCGCTATACAAGTACCTGAAATAAATAATAATGTGGAGGAAACCTGCCTTTTAGTTACATAAACCCACAGGTTTTCATTGTGAACCATTACAACCTTCTAGCCGCCGGCATCCTAATGACCAATGGCATCACCAGTTGATAAGGAGGATGTCAGTTGCCTGCTTAGCATTCTTGTTTGACCCTCCCCTTCCCCTCTATATCAGCATTGAGGGAACCTTAGCGGGGTGTTGGAGAAAAACTGAGGGAGAAGAGAAACATTGGAATACTAGTTAGAACCAGTTTGCAAAAGTGTAATTGCTTTAGAAGAATAAATCCCCTCTAACGTTGGGTCCTACATGTGTGGAAGTTTCTGCATTATGCAAAACATTTAATCATTTTTACATTTTAGAATGGGGCGCCTCAAGACTGTCCATGATTTTTAAAGGGTGCCTTGACTGAAAAAAGGTTGAGAAACACTGGTTTAAACAATCATTTTTTAGGCATAATTCTCCTTTAAGGGGGTGTGGCAGAGGGGGCGTTTCTGATGCCTACATACTTTTCTAATTGGTGTCCCTCCTTCCCATGGGAGGAGTAACAGTCAGATGAACGCACGCTGACTTCCGACTGCAGAACCACCCAGCCCAGCAGGCACGCGGCACCCTCCGATCCGCAGCGGGAGAGGTAACCCTTCGTACCCCTTTTAGCCCGCGTGCCCATACCAGAGCTGCCGGCCAGCGCCGAAAGGCGGACTTTCTGCAATACAGAGCGGCTCTGTAACTGTCACAGCCGGCAAGGCTGCCTTTGCTTAAAGTAGAACTAGAGGCAAAACTTATTTTCCATTTTGGACAGAGTAATGGAGGGTTATAACCCCTGCCAGATTTTTTTCACTGTCTGTGTTACCATTGGAAGATTTACCCTCTGTTACTTTTCTGGGGACAACCCAAAATTTGCGATTTTTTTTTTACTTTCACTTACAATGATAATGGTAAACAGGAGGAATAGAGAGGGTGAGCTGGGGGCACTGACAGCAATAAAAACTGACAGGGGGTCTAATCCCTCTCCACTCCATCCAACACTAAAAAACAAAAAAAGTTTTGCCTTTAGTTATACTTTAAACATTTTCCAGGTGTCAGCCAGGGTTTAATGTTGAACCCCGCACAGAACCGGTGAGCTCAGATAGATACACTTTAATTCATACATAGGTGGTAACCAGGGCTGCAGATAGGGGGGGACACCTGGTCCTCCTGTAGGGGGTCCCGGCACACGGGGGGGGGGGGCACAGATAGCAGGGGGAACCATGTGACAGGGCGGAGGGACAATTACAGAACTATGCCCTGTGTGGCTCTCTGCAGCAGCTGAAAGCCAGTTTCTCCCCCTCCCACCGGCTTTTAGCTGTTGAAGGGAGAGACACAGACACAGGGCATCGTTCTGTAACTGCCCCCCCCCTCCGCACTGATCCTCCTCCCTGTTCTGCTGACATCTTATTCCCCCCCCCCTCCCACAGCTCTGCCACCTTACTTGTCCCCCCAGGCTGCTACAGGTACACAGAGGGTCAGGATGGAGAGCGATGGAACGGGTCGGTAAATATGTCATTTACCCCTTCTTTTTCTTAAAGCGGTAGTAAACCGCCAGCAAAATAGAAAGCAATGGGCCCCCTGCAGGTTTAAAGGAGATGTAAATGCAGAAGGTGCATTCTATGCATTAGGATAAAAATCATTCTGTGTGCAGCAGCCCCGCTCTACTTACCTGAGCCCCATGTCCATCCAGCGATGTTGCAGGAGTACCTCAGCTGCCCTCCTCATTGTCTGAGACAGCAGCGTAGCACCATTGGCTCCCACTGCTGTGTATATGGGAGTGTGTATATAGGAGTGTGTATATGGGGGTGTGTATATGGGGGTGTGTATATGGGAGTGTGTATATGGGGTGTGTATATGGGAGTGTGTATATGGGAGTGTGTATATGGGAGTGTGTATATGGGAGTGTGTATATAGGAGGGTGTATATAGCAGTGTGTATATGGGAGTGTGTATATGGGAGTGTGTATATAGGAGTGTGTATATAGGAGTGTGTATATGGGGGTGTGTATATGGGAGTGTGTATATGGGGGTGTGTATATGGGAGTGTGTATATGGGGGTGTGTGTATATAGGAGTGTGTATATGGGAGTGTGTATATAGGAGTGTGTATATAGGAGTGTGTGTATGGGAGTGTGTATATAGGGAGTGTGTATATAGGATTTTGTATATGGGAGTGTGTGTATGGGAGTGTGTATATAGGGGTGTGTATATAGGGGAGTGTATATAGGAGTGTGTATATTGGAGTGTGTATATAGGGGTGTGTATATAGGGGAGTGTATATAGGAGTGTGTATATGGGAGTGTGTATATAGGAGTGTGTATATAGGAGTGTGTATATAGGAGTGTGTATATGGGAGTGTGTATATAGAAGTGTGTGTATGGGAGTGTGTATATAGGGAGTGTGTATATAGGATTTTGTATATGGGAGTGTGTGTATGGGAGTGTGTATATAGGGGTGTGTATATAGGGGAGTGTATATAGGAGTGTGTATATTGGAGTGTGTATATAGGGGTGTGTATATAGGGGAGTGTATATAGGAGTGTGTATATGGGAGTGTGTATATAGGAGTGTGTATATAGGAGTGTGTACATAGCAGTGTGTATATAGGAGTGTGTATATAGGAGTGTGTATATAGGAGTGTGTATATAGGAGTGTGTATATAGCAGTGTGTATATGGGAGTGTGTATATAGGAGTGTGTATATAGGAGTGTGTATATAGGAGTGTGTATATAGGAGTGTGTATATAGGAGTGTATATATAGGAGTGTGTATATAGGAGTGTGTATATAGGAGTGTGTATATAGCAGTGTGTATATGGGAGTGTGTATATAGGAGTGTGTATATAGGAGTGTGTATATAGGAGTGTGTATATAGGAGTGTGTATATAGGAGTGTGTATATAGGAGTGTGTATATATGGGAGTGTGTATATAGGAGTGTGTATATAGGAGTGTGTATATAGGAGTGTGTATATATGGGAGGGTGTATATAGGAGTGTGTATATGGGAGTGTGTATATAGGAGTGTGTATATAGGAGTGTGTATATAGGAGTGTGTATATAGGAGTGTGTATATATGGGAGTGTGTATATAGGAGTGTGTATATGGGATTGTATATATAGGATTGTATATATAGGAGTGTGTATATATGACATGGACAGACTTCTCCTATACTGTACATGGACAGACTTCTCCCCCTATACTGTACATGGACAGACTTCTTCTCTCCCTATACTGTACATGGACAGACTTCTCCTATACTGTACATGGACAGACTTCTCCCCCTATACTGTACATGGACAGACTTCTTCTCCCCCTATACTGTACATGGACAGACTTCTCCTCCTATACTGTACATGGACAGACTTCTCCCCCTATACTGTACATGGACAGACTTCTCCTATACTGTACATGGACAGACTTCTCCCCCTATACTGTACATGGACAGACTTCTCCCCCTATACTGTACATGGACAGACTTCTCCTCCTATACTGTACATGGACAGACTTCTCCTATACTGTACATGGACAGACTTCTCCCCCTATACTGTACATGGACAGACTTCTCCTCCTATACTGTACATGGACAGACTTCTCCCCCTATACTGTACATGGACAGACTTCTCATCCTATACTGTACATGGACAGACTTCTCCTCCTATACTGTACATGGACAGACTTCTCCCCCTATACTGTACATGGACAGACTTCTCCCCCTATACTGTACATGGACAGACTTCTCCCCCTATACTGTACATGGACAGACTTCTCCCCCTATACTGTACATGGACAGACTTCTCCCCCTATACTGTACATGGACAGACTTCTCCCCCTATACTGTACATGGACAGACTTCTCATCCTATACTGTACATGGACAGACTTCTCCCCCTATACTGTACATGGACAGACTTCTCATCCTATACTGTACATGGACAGACTTCTCCTCCTATACTGTACATGGACAGACTTCTCCTATACTGTACATGGACAGACTTCTCCCCCTATACTGTACATGGACAGACTTCTCCTCCTATACTGTACATGGACAGACTTCTCCCCCTATACTGTACATGGACAGACTTCTCCTATACTGTACATGGACAGACTTCTCCTATACTGTACATGGACAGACTTCTCCTATACTGTACATGGACAGACTTCTCCTCCTATACTGTACATGGACAGACTTCTCCTATACTGTACATGGACAGACTTCTCCTATACTGTACATGGACAGACTTCTCCTATACTGTACATGGACAGACTTCTCCTCCTATACTGTACATGGACAGACTTCTCCTATACTGTACATGGACAGACTTCTCCCCCTATACTGTACATGGACAGACTTCTCCTATACTGTACATGGACAGACTTCTCCTATACTGTACATGGACAGACTTCTCCTCCTATACTGTACATGGACAGACTTCTCCTCCTATACTGTACATGGACAGACTTCTCCTATACTGTACATGGACAGACTTCTCCTATACTGTACATGGACAGACTTCTCCCCCTATACTGTACATGGACAGACTTCTCCCCTATACTGTACATGGACAGACTTCTCCTCCTATACTGTACATGGACAGACTTCTCATCCTATACTGTACATGGACAGACTTCTCCCCCTATACTGTACATGGACAGACTTCTCATCCTATACTGTACATGGACAGACTTCTCATCCTATACTGTACATGGACAGACTTCTCCTCCTATACTGTACATGGACAGACTTCTCCCCCTATACTGTACATGGACAGACTTCTCCTCCTATACTGTACATGGACAGACTTCTCATCCTATACTGTACATGGACAGACTTCCCCTATACTGTACATGGACAGACTTCTCCTCCTATACTGTACATGGACAGACTTCTCCTATACTGTACATGGACAGACTTCTCCTATACTGTACATGGACAGACTTCTCCTCCTATACTGTACATGGACAGACTTCTCATCCTATACTGTACATGGACAGACTTCTCCCCCTATACTGTACATGGACAGACTTCTCATCCTATACTGTACATGGACAGACTTCTCCTCCTATACTGTACATGGACAGACTTCTCCCCCTATACTGTACATGGACAGACTTCCCCTCCTATACTGTACATGGACAGACTTCTCCTCCTATACTGTACATGGACAGACTTCTCCCCCTATACTGTACATGGACAGACTTCTCCTCCTATACTGTACATGGACAGACTTCTCCCCCTATACTGTACATGGACAGACTTCTCCTCCTATACTGTACATGGACAGACTTCTCCCCCTATACTGTACATGGACAGACTTCTCCCCCTATACTGTACATGGACAGACTTCTCATCCTATACTGTACATGGACAGACTTCTCCCCCTATACTGTACATGGACAGACTTCTCCTCCTATACTGTACATGGACAGACTTCTCCTCCTATACTGTACATGGACAGACTTCTCCTCCTATACTGTACATGGACAGACTTCTCCTCCTATACTGTACATGGACAGACTTCTCCCCCTATACTGTACATGGACAGACTTCTCATCCTATACTGTACATGGACAGACTTCTCCTCCTATACTGTACATGGACAGACTTCTCCTCCTATACTGTACATGGACAGACTTCTCCTATACTGTACATGGACAGACTTCTCCTATACTGTACATGGACAGACTTCTCCTATACTGTACATGGACAGACTTCTCATCCTATACTGTACATGGACAGACTTCTCCTCCTATACTGTACATGGACAGACTTCTCATCCTATACTGTACATGGACAGACTTCTCCTCCTATACTGTACATGGACAGACTTCTCCTCCTATACTGTACATGGACAGACTTCTCATCCTATACTGTACATGGACAGACTTCTCCCCCTATACTGTACATGGACAGACTTCTCCTCCTATACTGTACATGGACAGACTTCTCCCCCTATACTGTACATGGACAGACTTCTCACTAAGACAACATTTCTCTATTATAAATCCTTTTTTATTGGTCTTATGTAATATTCTAATATTCTGAGATGCTGAATTTTGGGGTGTCACTCGCTGGAAGCCAAAATCATCAAATGCTGGAAATCTATAGAAAATATAGGAGATTACCTTTTATTAATTGAATTACTGAAATAAATGAACTTTTTGATGATATTCTCATTCTATGAGATCCTCCTGTATATACCCCCCTCCTGTATATACCCCCCTCCTGTATATACCCCCTCCTGTATATACCCCCCTCCTGTATATACCCCCCTCCTGTATATACCCCCCTCCTGTATATACCCCCTCCTGTATATACCCCCCTCCTGTATATACCCCCCTCCTGTATGTGTATATTTTAATTTTTTCCTTCTGTTGGTTGAACTAGATGGATTTGTGTCTTTTTCAGCCGGACTAACAATGTAACACAGACCATACATTCCAAGACAAACCATTTTATATTCTGCTCTGTGTGTTTCTGTTTTTTCTGTAGTTCAAGGTTTATATGGGTAATCATTAGCTCACATGAAAAGTTCAGAAATCCATTTTTTATGGTTATTGAAACGAGATAAAACGCGTCATTTTTATATTAGCATGCGGCAGCCCAGACTGACTATAAATTCCACATTTTTATTCTGCTTTGTTTGCTTTTCTGTTTATTATGTAGCTGTGGAGCGATATGAGTAATTCAGATCTCACGTGTAAAGTTTATAAGTACATTGTCATTTTTACTGGCATTTATACATCACCACGTAGCAACTTGCGTTTTTCTGTTTATTCTGCAGCCCTGGAATTTTCTGGGTAATCAATATCTCACATGAAAGTTCAGAAGAACATTTTCGTGGTAATTGATACACGCCCTGTACAAAAGATATAAAGTAGCATTTTCACGGACAGTCTCATTTCCCCGCTGTCAGCCATGGATTCTGGTGCTCTTCTAGATGAGCTGAATTGTTCCATCTGCCTGAACATTTACAGAGATCCGGTAACGATTAGATGTGGACACAGCTTCTGCCGGGTTTGTATTACCACTTTCTTGGAAACCCAGAAGTCTTCTGGAGTCTACAAATGTCCCAAATGTAGAAAACGATTTCAAGAGGAACCGTCGGTGCAGGAGAACATATCCCTCCGTCATATCGCGGATCACTTCTTGTCTACCCAACCAAAGCAAGAGGAGACCGGGATCACCTGCACCTATTGTATTCATTCTCAGGTACCGGCTGTTAAAACCTGTGTGCTTTGTGAAGCTTCAATGTGTGATAATCATGTGAGAGTCCACAGCAAGTCATCAGAACACATCCTATCCGACCCGACCACCTCCTTGGAGAGCAGAAAATGTTCTGTCCATCAGGAGATCCTCAAGTATTTCTGCTCTGATGATAACGTCTGCATATGTGCAACTTGCTCCTTAGCTGGAGACCACAAAGGCCACCAAGTAGAGGTTCTGCCGGAGGCTGCTGTTAAAATGAAAGAGACCTTGAAGGAAGTCCTGGAAAAACTGATTTCGAGCAAGAAGACAACTGAGGAAAGACTTCAAGTTCTACAGAAGAGCAAGACAATGGTGCCAGAAACGGCGTCTAACATTAGAGGGAAAGTCACCAACCTTCTGAAGAACATCAGGGAACAGGTGGATGGGTTAGAGAAGAAAGCCTTGAGTCAGATCTCAACACAGGAAGAAAACGCATTAAAAGCGGTGTCTAATCTGATCCAGAAACTGGAAGAAGACCAGGAAGACCTCACCAAGGAGATTGCCGACACCGAGGAACTTTGTGAAATGACCGATCCTTTAAGTGTCCTCCAAGCATGTGAAACCAACATGGATGAGGTGGAAGAACCTGCGGCCAATATAACAGATGAACAAATTAGTTCTGCAGGTAAATTAGATGAAGGCATGGTTTTAGAAACTTTACACACAGGATTCTGTGATATTATGACTGATATCCAGAAACATCTTCAGATATGTGAAGCAACCAATATAACACTGGATGCAAATACAGCGTCTTCCAATGCACTGCTATCAAACGACTACAAATCTGTTTCCAGGAACCAAAATACACAATGCTATAAAAGTCCTCAGAACTTCCAGCAGTATGATCAGGTCTTGAGCTTGCAGAGTTTAGGTTGGGAAAAGTGCTACTGGGAAGTTGACACTCAGAGGGCCGACTACTGGATAATAGGGGTGGCCTATAGCAGTATAGACCGAGAGGGGCTAAAATCATTGATTGGTTCCAACAACAAGTCTTGGGGTATACGTAGAGCGGGCTACACCTATTTAGCAAGACATAAAGGTAAGGAAGTCTCATTGTCGGGAAAGTTTGGCCAGAGTCAGAGACAGAGAAGGCAAGGACAAAGAATCAGAGTGTATCTAGATCAGGGGGCTGGGCGTTTGTCCTTTTATGAGCTTGGTGATCCGATACAACATCTACACACCTTCAATGCCACCTTCACCGAGTCCCTTCACATAGCTCTGTGTGTCTATAATAATATATGGATAAGGATTCTAAGCTAGGAATAATACATATTAGATGATTAAAGTATAACTAAGGGCAATCATTTTTATTTTTATTTTTTTAGTTTTGGAGAGAGTGGAGAGGTCGCCCTCTTTAATTGTTCTGTTCACTATTGTCACTGAAAGAAAGTAAATGAAAATCCCAAATTTTGGTTTGTTGCCAGAAAAGAAAGAGAGCTGAAATCTTCCAATGGGGACACTAGTTGGTGATTCTTGACAACTTGAGATTCCCTCACTTTGCAGGGATTTCCTCTCAATTCCTGTTTGGCTATGGGACAGGAAGTGAAGGGAACTCTCCCCAATGGGAAACAGATGGAAAAAAATTCTGACCTAGAATATAATCTCCCCTTACTCCATCCAAAATGAAAAAAAAAAAATGTTTTGCATTTAGTTCTACTTTAAATGGAATCAACATCTTTAACCTTGTGAATAGCATTTATAAAACAGGAAGTCTTTACTTAATAAAAATGGTAATTAATTCTAGAGAAAATAGGGCGATCCCTGTTTCAAATTTGTTATTTTAAGACTGGGTTCACACTGCGTGCGGAGCGGCTTGCAGCAGGGGGTCCAGTGCATCCCTGTTCGCCGTTTCAGGTCCAAATTCAGTCCGAATTTTTGGCTGAATTCGGACCTGTAACGAACCAGAAGACGCACAGGAACCTTCTGCAAACCGCATGTGATGGGGGCCGATCACAGTCTCCTGACATGCAAATTGGATGTGGGGAAACCCAGTGTGAACCCAGCCAGAGAGTACGAAATCAGCTCTGCATAAAAACCAATCAGCTTCCAGGTTTTATTGTAAAAGCTTCATTGAAGAAGCTGAAGAAGCTGAAGTTAGAAGCTGACTATGCACACCTGCGCCAGATTTTGCGCTCTCTAGTTTTAGTAAATGAACCCCATAGTATATGAGAGCTGCTTTACCTGCCAAATGATTTTTGTGTCAGCCCATCCAATTTCCAGATCCACACGGACGCCTCCATGTTACGGATTCCCCTTGCTCAGTAGGTGGTCGGTCGCTTGGCTGATCCCCACTGAGCAGATGGAGGACAGGTCCGTGTCTGCTCACAGCCAGTTCCGCTCTCCTCTATGAGGAAACCTAATAGAAATGGACCACCTGTGGAAAATAGGACCACGATCCGCTTTTGCTGACAGGATCAGATGGGATGGCGGCGAGTGTCATCCTGAAAAACTGTCAGGTGGGCCTGATCAGACAGCCCGCGTGAAAGGACCCATAGACAGCTCTGCCATGCAGAACAGTTCTGTCTAGAAGGGGGGAGGACCTGATCTTTTTTTTCTGCAATTTCACTTTCACTTACAGGTCCCACAACCCCCCTGTGATTGGACAGTGAAAGATAAAGCAACATGCTGATGAGCTCTCTCTGTTGCTCCGATCTCTCCTCCTGTGACCATGTTTCTTATAGCACACCTGATCCTTGTGCTGCTTCTTCTTTCCCACATTGGGCTGTGTTATACTGTAGACAAGTCTTTTTCAACCAGGGTGCCTTGAGGCTTCTTCAAGGGTGTCTTGAGGCTTCTTCAGGGATGACTTGAGGCTTCTTCAGGGATGACTTGCAAAAATCCTAAAAATTGATCAAACATTGTATACAAGCCAGTAGGTAGATAAAGTCTTTTAGTTACACAAAGACACAGATTTTCATTGTGCACCATTACAACTTTGTAAACACCGGCATCCTAACAACCAATGATGTCCTCAGTTGATAAAGAGGATGTCTGTCGCCTCCCCAGCATCCTTTTTAGACCCTCCTCTGCCTCTCTCCCTCAGACTGGGGTGATATTAACTGACTGATGGAGAGAAATATAGGGAGAAGAGAAACATTGGAATACTAGTCATTACCAGTGTGCAAAAGTGTATTTGCTTTGGAAGAAAAAATCACCTCTAACATTGGGTGTCCTACATGTGTGGATGTTGCTGCATTATATAAAACTATTAGAATAGTTTTTTACATTTTATAATGGGGCGCCTCTAGACTGTCTATAAATTTAAAGGGTGCCTAGACTGAAAAAAGGTTAAGAAACACTCATATAGAGTGTCAGAGAATGATGCCAGGTCAGATTAAGGTACCCACACATTTACTGGTGTATTATTGAATACAGAACTGCAATCATTTGTGTCTCTTATATTGTCTAGAGCTCAGCTTTAACCACTTGCCGACCACTTCACGAGGATTTACTGTGGCACTCTGCCGCTGCTGGGCAAAGCGACGTAGACCTACGTCACTCACCCATGAGCCTGTAGAGGGCAAGCGCGCGCCGCCGGCGCACCCCCGCACGTTCCCTGGGGACCTAGCGCGAGTGACCGGCGGCTCCGATGTCCACCGGTCACTCGCGATCTCCCGCAGGAAAGGGAGAAGGACGGACAGCTGATGTAAACACAACCGCCTTTCATTCTCACTGAAGTAGGCACAGAGACTATGTGATCATGCTGCATAGGATTGCATGTCTCTGTGATTACTTCACTAGCCACGCCTCCTAACAGTTCGAATCACGCCCCTAGGGACACATTTAACCCCTTGATCACCAATAAAGTTAACTCCTTCCCTGCCAGTGTCACTTTTACAGTAACAGTGCATATGTATAGCACTGATTACTGTAGTAATGTCACTGGTACCCCCAAAAGCGTCAAATGTCAGTCAAGGGTCCGATCTGTCCGCCGCAATGTCGCAGTCCCGCAAAAAAAATTGCAGATCGCCGCCATTACTAGTTTAAAAAAAAACAATAAAAATGACATAAATCTTTCCCGTAGATAGTAAACACAATAACATTTGCGCAAACCAATCAAAATACGCTTATTGCGATTTTTTTTTACCAAAAATATGTAGCAGAAAACAAATTGGCCTAAAATGTTAAAAAATTTTGATTTTTACATTTTTTTTTGAGAACTTCATATAAAAAAATGTGAAAAATATTGTTATTTGTCAAAATTGTCGCTCTTTTTTTGTTTATAGTGCAAGAAATAAAAATCGCACAGGTGATCAAATACCACCAAAAGAAAGCTCTGTTTATGGGAAAAAAAGGAAGTCAATTTCATTTGGGTACAGCTTCGCACGACCGCGCAATTGTCAGTTAAAATCACGCAGTGCCGAATCGCAAAATAGGGCCTGGTCATTGAACAGCCAAATCCTCCGGGGCTTAATTGGTTAAAAGGGATCTTTATATAAAACGTGAATAATAAATTGTTCTAACTAAAGTAATTGCAAAGTAAGATAAAGGTAATACCAAAAAATTCCAAATACTAATACATATTATTTAGTGCTGCGCTTTGTTATATATTAATGAATTCGGTAGCTTGTGAAAAACGGGCATCAACTGGTTTAGTTGTGGGTATAGTCGCCCTCCCGGGGTGGAGGGTGGAGGGTGGACAGTGGGTGGGCCTAATCCATGTCCAGATTTTATATGTAAAATGTTGGTTGTTCTGTAAAATAATATTGTTGACATTCGTTACTAATACTAATGATACAATATAAATAAATCTGTTAGATAATGAAAATAAACGGTAAGAATATTTAATAATAATATCTCGCGCTCGTACTTCATTATGTCAGAATATTTATACTGCTCTGAATATAACAGTGTCTATTTATGGTTAATAAGCAAAGATCTGTGAGGAAGGAGAATCTCCACGTATTTCCATAAATCAATATGTAGTGAATTATTTTTAATTGATTAATTTCTTTTTAAAAGCATATACCAATCTTAGTGAGTACAGTCTACAGTATGGAATATGTATAAAATATTTATTCTCAAGACATGTAATCACAATATATGATCAAACAAGAAATGACACAAAAAGATAACTCTACAGAAATACTAACTTCAAACAATCAATGCAATGTGATGTTTAGCTCAATAATGAAAGTGAAAGTGAAACAAAGTGAAAGCAAAATGAAAGCAAGATTGCCATTTCTCCAGGTATAGTATAAACCATAAATGAATGTTCTATATAAACAGACCACAATTGTCTGCGAATTGCATAGCCGAAAGTCACTTCACTGCAGATGAAGCGAGAATAAACCATGCAAAACGGAAGACTAAAAATTGCAAATAATGCACTAAATCTGATATTAATAAAAATGTATAAAAACAAAAATCAGCTTTTTAGAGAAAAATCTACCATGGTTTATACGGCTGGGATTGTAATCTTATTACCCTTAAATATGCAATATAAAACATATAAGGAAGGAAATAAACAATATTGAATAAAATCAAATAACACAGCAAAGTTATATTTACCACACTTAAGATGGCGGCTAGCTTCAAATAGTCGTTACCAGAGTCTTAAGATGGATGCCAGTGAGGGAGGAGTTTCGTTTGGCGTCCCTCAAAGTTTCAGATGAATGATGGAGCAAGATGGAGTATGTCTGGATGAGTAATGTATGTTGTCAGTAGTGATGTGTGTCCTCTCTCATCTCTGGGTTCTTCTTTTATATGGTATAAACAAAGGGCTTTAAAAATTACCATAAGTTAAACCCAGAGGGATGAAACATTATCCCCATTGGTTGGGATATTCTATACCTTTACTGGTGAGGTCATAGACACACCTCTTTAATAATTAACCCAATGTTTTGGATAATAAAGTTAAATGATAATCTCTTTATATTCAAGATTAACTATAAAAGGCAACATAAAACTTTGTCCATACTCTCAGTACATACATAAATGTCCATCTAATCTCCACCATTCATCTTGGCAAGCAATGCCATTTCAATAATTATATTTTTAATACAATATAATATTTTGATATAGGAAATATCTGAATATCCCAAGAATGCATTTATTAGTGTCTCCAAAAGGGGGCAGTATGGTACCGCTTATTAAATTCAGTGTATTTAGACTAATTATAAGATATTCTTATCTGATGATCTTTGACCTCTTGGCTAGTGAAAGTCCATTCATTATTTGAATTCTGACATAACTGTCAGACATTTAGACTAGGATTGGAAGATCTATAGTGTCATAAAAACTTACACTAGACCTACACACAAACTTCTCTGAAATGAGGTAATTAGTGACAAAATACATATGTTCTTACACTTAAAAGTAATGTATTCTAAGTAAGATTACTACTGTAAGAATATAAACCCAAAATGTGATATAACATTTTCTAAATATGTATGTATATGCCTTACATAATATAATGACATAATTATTGCTAATATCTTCTCACATAATAATGTATCTTAAAAAACTTATATATAGTTCATTTTAAATGTCTGCTAGAGTATTCTGGGGTATTGTCCATTGTTAAATAATTACAGACAATTAAGGAGACATCACCCCCTTAACATAGCGTCAGGCTGACTGAGTCTTATCTAAAAGAACGTCAGTTTTCCACTTATTTATGACACAAGAAAACAGAAATATCTGCTGAAATTATAAGACCCTATTGTAAGAGAAATTTTGTTTAACAAGTACATATGAACTTTTCTTCACCTTTAAACAAGATGGATGCTGCACTGTTCAGAATCTTATATGCATAAGATAAAATATACATGGCTTTTTAAATCCATTCTTTTTCTTCTATTATTATTTTAATCACACCAATAATCCCGACAAAACTATTCTTTTAACACCCCAATTATTTATATTGCTTATGTCTTTTTTTCTCTTTTTATTACTATCTTGGTCTTCTGCATATAGTGGCATGTCATGGGGCTCTGGTATTTTTATTTTATGTTTCTAGTGAGGAATATTGGCAAGTTTGGGTTATTCGTTTATTACAGATCCTTATATAACGCCCACAATTTATGCAGCACTTTACATATATATTGTACATTCACATTGTCCTTGCCGTCAAGGAGCTTACAATCTAAGGTCTCTAACATGCATACATACACATACTGGGGCCAATGTAGACAGGAGGCAATAAACAATTCCCAGCATGTCTCTTCAGTGTGGGAGAAAACCGGAGTACCCGGAGAAAACCCACACAGGCACAGGGAGAACATGCAAACTCCATGCAGATAGTGTCATCATGGGGTGGGATTTGAATGTGATCACCAAAAGTGCTGCTGGGCAGAAGTGCTAACCACTGTGCTGCCTCAATGTAATACATATCAGGTGTCACCAGTTATGGCTTTCAAATAGCGCTATCAGAGGAAAAGAACTTCTGAATTTATGAATATTCCTGCATGTCTGCTCAAAGGTGCTTAAAACAGTAGTAAACTAAAAAAAAAAAATTGTAACAAAATAGCGCCCTGCAGGATAATAGGATGATGTGCGGGTGCGTGACATACCGGCACATTATGAAAGACTTACCTTAGAATGAAGCCCTCAAGCAACGCGCTGTCACCAGATCTTCACCCAGTCTGCCTTCCAGGTTAGTGGGCTTTGGCTTTTTTACTGGCCAAGCCATGATGATGTCACTCTCAAAAGTCACGGCAGTGGTTTAGGTCTCTCAATGGGCGGCATGCCATCCATTCAGAGCACAGTGCACATGCGCCGGTGACATCACCAGCTGCTAATATAGTAAATATCTCCTAAACAGTGCACACCCCTTGTACACGTACTGCGGCAGGGCAGCCCATACCTGTATGTGATTCAGATCTTCAGCTCTGGGGCACGTGCATGTACCGCTGAAGCCGATTTGACACAGCAGGAGCCAATCAGCAAGTCTGGCGGCTAAGTTTCTGCTAAGCAGGAACACGGATCTCTGTCTTCCTACAGTCAGAGCCCCTCCCCCACACAGTTAGAAAGCACTTATTGGGGACCACATTTAACCCTTTGATCGTCCCTGATGTTAACCCCTTCCCAGCCAGTGTCAGTAGTACAGTGACAGTGCATATTTTTAACACCGATCACTGTATTGGTGTCACTGGTCCCCAAAAAGTGTCACTTACTGTCAGATTTGTCCACCGCAATGTCGCAGTCCTGCTAAAAATTGCTAAATCATCGCCATTACTAGTAAAAACAATAAATAAAATAAAAAGTTCAAAAATATATCCCCTAGTTTGTAGACACGATAACTTTTGCGCAACGCAATCAATATACACTTATTGGGATTTTTTTTTTTACCAAAAATATGTAGCAGAAAACAAATTGGCCTAAATTTATGATGAAATTCGATTTTTTAAATTTTTTTATTGGATATTTTTTAGCAGAAAGTAAAAAATATTGTTGTTTTTTTTTTCAAAATTGTCGCTCTATTTTTGTTTATAGTGCAAGTAATAAAAATCGCACAGGTGATCAAATACTGTGATCTATTAGTGAGAAAAAAAGGACAAATATTATTTGGGTACAGCGTCGCATGGCTGCAAAATTGTCAGTTGAAGCAACGCAGTGCCGAATCGCACAAAAATTGCCTGGTCAGGAAGGGGGTAAAACCCTTTGGAACTAACTTTGAAATGAACAAACTTTGTATTAGATTCCTTCCTTTTGTTATTCTGAAGAAATAGCTGTCTATTGTAGACCAATTCTGAATGGGAGGGTCTGGCTCTTTATAAACACCTGATGGACTCTCAGTGTTCTGATGAGAGAAGTTGCTGGGTCTGCATCCCTTTTGAAGTATTTACCCTTGGGAAATATATCTCACCAAAACTGAAATTCCTATTGCAGGGGATGCCTAAAATCTGACTTGTATCGTAGTGCAGGCTTCCAATCACACAAGCAGTGTACAAAGCGCCTCCAGGTTGTCTTTTCCTTCAATTTTACAGAAAATTACAGCAGGTGCAGATTGAAAAGTAGGGATGGGTCAAGCACCCCCTGTTGGGTTCGCAGCAGAACTCCCGAACAGGGAAAATGTTCTAACCCGAACGGCGAACCCCGTTGAAGTCAATAGAAGCTGAACAGGAAAAATCAAAGGGTCCCATTTTGAAGGCTTATATGCAAGTAATTGGCCATAAAAGGGGTAAAAGGGGTATGGGGGTCCGGGTACTGCCCTGGGGGACATGTATCAATAAAAAAAAAATAGTTTTTCACGAGCAGGGATTTTAATGATGCTTAAAAGTGCAACAATAAAAATGAAAAATTCCTTTAAATATAATGCCTTGGGGTTCCCCTTAATGTGCCTGTAAAGTGACGCATCTGTAGCATGTATAGAACCTGCTGCAGCAAAAATTACATTTCTAAAGAAAAAAAACGAGTCAAATCCCATTTAAAATGACTCGCGGTTATAATTGCCGGCACCCGGCTATTAAAAAATAAAGAAAAATGCCAAAATGTAAAAAAAGAAATGTCGTGCCCCCCCAAAATCCATGCCAGACCCTTTTCCGTGCATGCAGCCCAGCAGGTCAGGAACGGGGGAAGACGAGCGAGCGCCCCCCTCCTAAACTATACCAGGCCACATGTCCTCAACATTGGGGGGGGGGGATGCTTGGGGGCAGAGGGAATCCACCACCCCCAAGCACTTTGTCCCCATGTTGATGGGGACAAGGGCCACTTCCCGGGCTGTGGTTGTCAGGGTCTGCTGGTGGGGGGCTAGGGGGAAGCCCCCAGATCCCGCCCCTCCCCCAATGTGAATGGGTATCGGGTACATAGTGTTCCTCAATGTAAATCCATCATCAATCATGATGCCTGCCAATCCTAAAAATAGAAAAAATAAAAAATGCTCCACCTCCTGGGAGGCCTCCCACCGTCTGCCCGCTCTGCGCTTTGACATTTCTTATATAGGCAAGGGGTGGGGCCAGGGCCACCTCTGACGTTATGTAATGAAAATAGAGAAATTAAGAAAAGACTCGAGAAACTGAAGGATCACAAGCGGGAAGTCCAAGGAAAAGCAGCCGGTGAAATGAAGAGAATCTCTGCCTTATTCAAAGACATTGCAAGGCAGCTGGGAGATCTCCAGACATGAAGAAAAGTTTATGGAGACATCAGGGATCAATGCACCCGCAATGTCTCCCCTGCCCTCCACTACAGCTATTCAAGCACAGATCATGAGACCGGTAGTGACAAATTGCATGCGGCTTTCGGGTTCATTATTCACAGAGGAGATCAGAAAACGTATGTTCCTCAATCTCCTCCTTCTCTCCCTGCCTTGCCTGTTTTCCATGGTCCTGGGCAGGACCACTGTTAGAAATCATGGGGCCCCATATGGCCTACCTGACAGATCCCCCAACTCCTCCCCCCCGAGGGGGCAAAGAGGTAGGGAGAGGGAGGTGAGAGAGGGTGAGAGGAGGAGGTGAGAGTGACGGGGGGGGGGGGGGGTGAGAGAGAGACGTGAGAGAAAGAGGGGGAGGGGGAGAGAGTGGGGGTGAGAAAGAGAGAGGATGGGGGGTGAGAGAAAGAGCTGTGAGAGAGGAGGTGAGCAAGAGAAAGGGGGTAATAGAGAGGGGAGAGAGAAGGTAGTAGGTGGGAGGTGAGAGAGAGGGAATGTTGGGTGAGAGAGAGGGTGGTGAGAGAGAGAGGGGTGAGAGAGAGGGGGTGAGGAAGAGAGAGGGGGTGACAGAGAGGGGGAAGGTGAGGGGGGGGGAGAGAAAGAGAGAGAGCGGGGGGTGAGAGAGAAAGAGGGGGGTTTGACAGAGAAAGTAGGGTGAGAGAGGGGGGAAAGGTGAGGGAGAGGGGGATGAAAGAGAGAGAGGGGGAGTGAGTGAGAGAGAGAGGGGGAGAGAGTGAGAGAGAGAGGGGAGAGAGAGGGGGTGAGGAAGAGAGAGGGGGGTGACAGAGAGGGGGAAGGTGAGGGAGGGGGGGGAGAGAAAGAGAGAGAGAGGAGGGTGAGAGAGAAAGAGGAAGGGGGTTGACAGAGAGAGTAGGGTGAGAGAGACAGGGGTAGAGAGAGGGGGGTGAGAGGGAGGGGCAAGTGAGGGAGAGGGAGTGAGTGAGAAAGAGAGGGGGATGGCGAGGGAGAGAGGGGTGAGAGAGAGGGGAATGAGAGAGAGAGAGGGGGCTGCAGGAAGGTATTATCGGTACTTCGCAACAAGTAGGGTGCAGTCACAGAGCCTCTAATGGGGCCCCCTACTGGTCCCAGCCCTTGGGTAGTGAAGGCTGGGCCCCCCTGTTTAGTGATGGAGCCCGGGCCCCATAGAGGAGGCTCAGTGGTACCCCCTTATCGGCGGCCCTGGTCCTGGGCTCCACAGAGGAATGGGAAAGCTTGCGTACTACCATGGGCAGCGGCACAAAGGGACAGCCCATCTCACTACTGTAAAAGTGATTGGGCTGCTGTTGAGTCGCTTTTGCTGAACAGCCGATCATCAGACGAAAAAAAATACGCCACCAAGCTCATAACTGCAGCTGCAGCCATGGGCTTGTGTTAACCAAGTTTCTTCAAGTTGGAGATGTTTTAAAACAGCCTATGGACATGAAGAGGTTAATTAGACCTGACCATTAGTAAACTGTTACTGATATAAAAATCGCTCTTCATATAATGCATTTCATCAGACTTGCAGGGTCAGCCAATAGCCATCCACTTCTAGGCTGCACTGCCGTTTGTATGATTCCCTGTGTCAGCTGCAAATCAGAGAAAAGAGTTAACTCTGAAGAAGTGCGGCGCTCTGGATGATGATGATGCGTTTTTTTTGGAAGTTTCACTTTCGATCCATTATCATAAATATGGCGTCGGCAGAGCTGAGAGAAGAGCTGTATTGCTCCATCTGTCTGGAGGTTTATACAGATCCTGTAACGCTGAGATGTGGACACAACTTCTGCCAGGTCTGTATAGATCTCGTGCTGGATACTCAGGAGAGGTCGGGGGTTTACAATTGCCCGGACTGCAGGGAAGAGTTCCTGGATCGCTCTGCTCTGTACAGAAACATAACTCTCCGTAACATAGCCGAACGTTTCTTGTCTGCTCAGCCAGCTGAGGATTATTCTGGGATGTTCTGCACGTACTGCACTGACTCTCAGCTACCTGCCATTAAATCTTGCCTGCACTGCGATGCTTTGCTCTGCGATGCCCACCTTAAAATCCACAGCAAGGCACCAGAACATACTTTAGCAGAGCCTTCCGTATGCCTGAAGGCCAGAAAGTGCTCCATCCACAAGGAGATCCTTAAATATTATTGTACCGATGACTCTGTCGGGATCTGTGCTACCTGCCTTACTGGGCAACACCGAGGACACCAGGTGGAACCCATAGATGAAGCATCAGAGAAGAAGAAGACGACACTAAGAAATATCCTAGAAAAGCTGAACTCAAAAAAAGCGGAAATGGAGAAAAAACTCGAGAAACTGAAGGAACGCAAGCGGGAAGTCCAAGGAAAAGCTGCCGGTGAAATGAAAAGGATCTCTGCCTTATTCAACGACATCGCAAGGCAGCTGGGAGATCTCCAAACAAAAGTCCTGAATAAGATCTCCGAACATGAAGAGAACTTTATAATGTTGGTCTCCGGTCAGATCCAGAAGATGGAGGCAGAGAAGGACGAGCTGAGTAGAAACGTTCAATATATTGAGGAGCTATGTACCAAGAATAATCCAATAACAATCTTAGAAGAACAACTCACTGACTATGGTGAGGAAGAAGACCTGGAGGATGGAGAAGGAAATGATCAACAGATCCTCGATAAAAGTCATCTGGATGAGGATGGGATCTCTGAGATGTTACTTGTAGGCCTATCTGACATTGTTACTGCTATGAAAGGAAGGCTGCACTCCCAAGAAGCCTCGGGTCTTCTCCTGGACGAGGCCACGGCGGCCAATAATGTAAAAATCTCACCCGACTTGAAAGGCGCCGCTCTAACCATGCAAGAGGAAGATCGCCCAGAGACACCCAGGAGATTCCAGAAGTGCCAAGTTGTATCCAAGCAAAGTTTCAGCTCCGGAAGACATTATTGGGAAGTTCTGACAAGTGAATCAGCGGGTTGGAGGTTCGGAATAACCTATCCCAGCGTTCGGAAGGAAGGTGCCGAATCAGCCATCGGAGATAATGACAAGTCCTGGTGTTTGCGCACGTTTTACGGTAATCACGCCGTGAGACACCAAGGTAGAGACTTCCCGCTGGATCGTAAAATCTCAGGTCGGAAGTTCCGGGTCTGTCTGGATTACGAGGCCGGCCAGCTGTCCTTTTATGAGATGGGAGACCCGATCAGACATTTATACACCTTCACCACCACCTTCACCGAGCCCCTTCATGTAGCGCTCTATGTAATTGGAAGCAAGGCCTGGGTCCGCATAACAAGCTGATACCCAAAGACGTCTGCGATTTCTTTCCTTACTATAGGAAATTTGGATGGAATTTTTGTTATTCGGAGATTCTGATGTATCCAAATTTCCGAATCACAATAGTAATGAATTTCAACTCATATTAAGTAAATTATCAAATTAAATAAAATTAATTTGTTTCATTACAAATTTAAATTTGGACGAAATTTTCATTATCCACTTCTGGACCGGAAGATTTACCCCCTTAATGAACAGGCCATATTTTGCGATTCGGCACTGCGTTACTTTAACTGACAATTGCGCGGTCGTGCGACGCTGTACCCAAATAATATTGATGTCCTTTTTTCCCGCAAACAGAGCTTTCTTTTGGTGGTATTTGATCACCTGTGCGATTTTTATTTTTTGCGATATAAACGAAAAAAAAGAGCGAAAATTCTGAAAAAAAAAAAACAATATTTTTCACATTCTGCTATATAACATTCCCAATAAAAAAATACATTTTGAATCAAAATTTTTTAACATTTTAGGCCAATTTGTTTTCTGCAATAATTGCAATAAGTGTATATTGATTGGTTTTCGCAAAAGTTATCGTGTCTACAAACTAGGGGAAAGATTTCTGTCATTTTTATTGTTTTTTTTTTTTTTTTACTAGTAATGGCGGCGATCAGCGATTTTTAGCGGGGCTGCGACATTGCGGCGGACAGATCGGACCCCTGACTGACACTTTTGGGGGGACCAGTGATATTACTACAGTAATCAGAGCTAAAAATATGCACTGTCACTGTACTAATGACACTGGCAGAGAAGGGGTTAACATTGAAAGTGATCAAGGGGTTAAATGTGTATCTAGGGGAGTGTTTCTAACTGTGGGGGGTGTGGCTTGTGAAATGATCATAGAGACCTGTGATCCTATATAGAAGGACCTCTGTGGTCATTCCAGGGAGAAGAACGGTCAGCTGTGTTTACAACATCCGACCGTCCTTCTCTCTCAGCGGGGAGCGATCGCGGGTGTCAGGGGGCAATCGGAGCCGCCTGCCCCGTACATCCGAGTCCCTGCTGCCGAGTGGGGGCGGGAGCGTACCGCTGGCGGCGCGTGCTCGCCCCCTAGCTGCAGGCACGCGACTGATGTAGGTCTACATAGGTTTGCGCAGGATGGCCGCACTGCCGCAGTAAAAAGGTGGCGGGCGGTCAGCAACCAATTATTCGGATGTATGCAAATTTCGGAATCACAATGCTGAATTTTTCCTGCAATGGATTGTACTGGAATGCAGTAAAATGCATGAAAAATGCACTGGAACGCACCTAAACGCTCAAACAATGCACTGGAACGCACAATGTCCTTATTTAGGGCCAGTTCCCACCATAGAAACGCATCCATTCCAGATGCTTTTCTTCATGCGAGTTTTTGATGCAGTCCAGTGCATTTTTTCCCCCCCTCTTTTTTCTTAACCCTAAATAAGGACATGTGCGTTCCAGTGCGTTTTTTAAGCATTTTACCGCGTTCCAGTACAGTCCAGTGCAGAAAAATCCAGCATGTTCTACTTTTTTTTTCTGGAGGGAATGCACTGGTGTGAACTATGCCATTGAAAATCATATGACCCGCTATCCATGCGTTTTGATGCAGCAAAAAACGCACTGGACTGCATGTGATGTAAACTGGCCTTAAGATGCTGCATTTTTTCTGCACCTGACTGTATTGGAAAGCTGTAAAACGCATAAAAACTGCGTTGGAATGCACCAAATACGCACTGTCCTTTTTAGGGTTATGAAAAAAGATGGGGAAAAATGCACCGGACTGCATAAAAAACGCCCACACAGAAAAGCATCTGGAACGCATGCCGACTGCATGTCTATGGTGTGATCTGGACCTTAAGGTTAAAAAAAAGAGGAGGAAAAAATGCACCGGACTGCATCAAAAATGCGGCAAAAACGCACTGGAACGCATCAAAAACACGCAGGGAAGCACCTGGAACGCATCTGGACTGCGTTTCTATGGTGTGAACTGTCCCTAAAGAATGGCTCACAGCACAAAAGCGATCTCCAGATCTGTTTTATTGCATTCTTGGTGCGTTTTCAGATGCATTCCAGAGGCTATTTACTTAATTTTCCTATTTTTTCCCCACTGTACTGGGATCCGATGCGTTTTTGATGCGTTTTACCGCATTCCAGTACAGGAAAAATTCAGCATGTTCTACTTTTTTTTTTCCGGAACTGGAATGCGCCGGGGCGATCTATGCCATTGAAAACCATATGACCCACTATCCATGCGTTTGTGACGCAGAAAAAAAACGCACTGGACTGCATGTGGTGTAAACCGGCCCCTAAGGAAGGAAAACAGATAAACAGGTAAAGCTGAACTCCAGGAAAACGGAAAACTCTTCTTTGCAGTATGGCTGCACCTGCACTGCAAGTGTTAACCGCCGGCTTAGTTGTGGTGAGCACGGGGGCATTTGCAGAGCAGAACAGAGCAGAATAGAGCAGAGTGGAGTAGAGCAGGGTAGAGCAGGGTAAAGCAGATCAGAGCAGATCAGAGCAGGGTAGAGCAGAGCAAAGTAGAGCAGAGCAGAGTAGAGCAGAGCAGAGTAGAGTAGAGCAGAGCAGGGTAGAGAAGAGCAGGGTAGAGCAGAGCAGAGCAGAGTAGAGTAGAGAAGAGCAGGGTAGAGCAGAGCAGAGCAGAGTAGAGCAGAGCAGGGTAGAGCAGAGCAGAGCAGGGTAGAGCAGAGAAGAGCAGGGTAGAGCAGAGCAGGGTAGAGCAGAGCAGGGTAGAGAAGAGCAGGGTAGAGCAGAGCAGAGCAGAGTAGAGTAGAGCAGAGCAGGGTAGAGCAGAGAAGAGCAGGGTAGAGCAGAGCAGAGCAGAGTAGAGCAGAGCAGGGTAGAGCAGAGCAGAGCAGGGTAGAGCAGAGAAGAGCAGGGTAGAGCAGAGTAGAGCAGAGCAGAGTAGAGTAGAGCAGAGCAGGGTAGAGCAGAGAAGAGCAGGGTAGAGCAGAGCAGGGTAGAGCAGAGCAGGGTAGAGCAGAGCAGAGTAGAGCAGGGTAGAGCAGAGCAGGGTAGAGCAGAGCAGAGTAGAGCAGGGTAGAGCAGAGCAGGGTAGAGCAGAGCAGAGTAGAGCAGAGCAGAGCAGGGTAGAGCAGAGCAGAGTAGAGCAGAGCAGAGCAGAGCAGAGTAGAGCAGAGCAGAGTAGAGCAGAGCAGAGCAGGGTAGAGCAGAGCAGGGTAGAGCAGAGCAGAGCAGGGTAGAGCAGAGCAGGGTAGAGCAGAGCAGAGTAGAGCAGAGCAGAGCAGGGTAGAGCAGAGCAGAGCAGGGTAGAGCAGAGCAGAGTAGAGCAGAGCAGAGTAGAGCAGAGCAGAGCAGGGTAGAGCAGAGCAGGGTAGAGCAGAGCAGAGTAGAGCAGAGCAGAGCAGGGTAGAGCAGAGTAGAGCAGGGCAGAGCAGGGTAGAGCAGAGCAGGGTAGAGCAGAGCAGAGTAGAGCAGAGCAGAGCAGGGTAGAGCAGAGTAGAGCAGAGCAGAGCAGGGTAGAGCAGAGCAGAGCAGGGTAGAGCAGAGCAGAGCAGGGTAGAACAGAGTAGAGCAGAGCAGAGTAGGGTAGAGCAGAGCAGAGCAGGGTAGAGCAGAGCAGAGTAGAGCAGGGTAGAACAGAGCAGGGTAGGGTAGAGCAGAGCAGAGCAGAGCAGAGCAGGGTAGAGCAGAGCAGAGTAGAGCAGGGTAGAACAGAGCAGGGTAGGGTAGAGCAGAGCAGAGCAGGGTAGAGCAGAGCAGAGTAGAGCAGGGTAGAGCAGAGCAGGGTAGAGCAGAGCAGAGCAGGGTAGAGCAGAGCAGGGTAGAGCAGAGCAGAGTAGAGCAGAGCAGAGCAGGGTAGAGCAGAGCAGAGTAGAGCAGAGCAGAGTAGGGTAGAGCAGAGCAGAGTAGAGCAGAGCAGAGTAGAGCAGGGTAGAGCAGAGCAGAGTAGAGCAGTGCAGAGTAGGGTAGAGCAGAGCAGGGTAGAGCAGAGCAGAGCAGAGTAGGGTAGAGCAGAGCAGGGTAGAGCAGAGCAGAGCAGAGTAGGGTAGAGCAGAGCAGAGTAGAGCAGAGCAGAGTAGGGTAGAGCAGAGCAGAGTAGAGCAGGGTAGAGCAGAGCAGAGTAGAGCAGAGCAGAGTAGGGTAGAGCAGAGCAGGGTAGAGCAGAGCAGAGTAGGGTAGAGCAGAGCAGGGTAGAGCAGAGCAGAGTAGAGCAGAGCAGAGTAGGGTAGAGCAGAGCAGGGTAGAGCAGAGCAGAGCAGAGTAGGGTAGAGCAGAGCAGGGTAGAGCAGAGCAGAGTAGAGCAGAGCAGAGTAGGGTAGAGCAGAGCAGAGTAGAGCAGAGCAGAGTAGGGTAGAGCAGAGCAGAGTAGAGCAGGGTAGAGCAGAGCAGAGTAGAGCAGAGCAGAGTAGGGTAGAGCAGAGCAGGGTAGAGCAGAGCAGAGTAGGGTAGAGCAGAGCAGGGTAGAGCAGAGCAGAGTAGAGCAGAGCAGAGTAGGGTAGAGCAGAGCAGGGTAGAGCAGAGCAGAGCAGAGCAGGGTAGAGCAGAGTAGAGCAGAGCAGAGTAGGGTAGAGCAGAGCAGAGTAGAGCAGAGCAGAGTAGAGCAGAGCAGAGTAGGGTAGAGCAGAGCAGGGTAGGGTAGAGCAGAGCAGAGCAGAGCAGAGTAGAGCAGAGCAGAGTAGGGTAGAGCAGAGTAGGGTAGAGCAGAGCAGAGTAGAGCAGAGCAGAGTAGAGCAGAGCAGAGTAGGGTAGAGCAGAGCAGAGTAGAGCAGAGCAGAGCAGAGTAGGGTAGAGCAGAGCAGAGTAGGGTAGAGCAGAGCAGGGTAGAGCAGAGCAGAGTAGAGCAGAGCAGAGTAGGGTAGAGCAGAGCAGGGTAGAGCAGAGCAGAGCAGAGTAGGGTAGAGCAGAGCAGAGTAGGGTAGAGCAGAGCAGAGTAGAGCAGAGCAGAGTAGGGTAGAGCAGAGCAGGGTAGAGCAGAGTAGGGTAGAGCAGAGCAGAGCAGAGCAGGGTAGAGCAGAGCAGAGCAGAGCAGAGCAGAGTAGGGTAGAGCAGAGCAGAGCAAAGTAGGACTGGCGAAGCGGATCGCTTTCATGCAGTTGGCCGGCTTAAACATGTATTGGAATTTGTGTGAAGTAGATATCCCAGTCTTATATTGCAGAGTTTGCCTGAAGGGGTGCGGCAGTGCGGGGGGGGGGGGTGGAGGGGTGCGGCAGTGCGGGGGGGGGTGGAGGGGTGCGGCAGTGCGGGGGGGGGGGGGGTGGAGGGGTGCGGCAGTGCGGGGGGGGGGTGGAGGGTTGCGGCAGTGCGGGGCGGGGGGGGGGGGTGGAGGGGTGCGGCAGTGTGGGGGGGGGGGGTCCACCCACTATTTCTATAGAGAAACTTCATTACTTTCCAAAACTTTGGAACTCCTTTGCATCCAATCCTGAGATTTATAGCAGACTGGTGACCTGAATTTCCTCTGCGTCACTTAAAGCGGAGTTCCACCCTAATTTTCCAGCAGGGATCGGTTTGCTAAGGAAGAATTGGGGCATTTAAATTTTTTTTGGGGTCCCTTACTTTATTTTCGGAGGATAGTTTGTTCACCTTCCTCCTCCCCCCCCCCTCTGCGGCGCGGCCCCCGACGTCACTTCCGGCTTTGCATTGCGTCCTGGGAGATGTGAGTCATCAATCCCAGCATCCAATGGGAATGGCCGGCCGCTCCTCTGATTGCCAATCGCAATCTACAGCGCATGCGCGAGACTGCGATCGGCATTTTGGGTAGCCAGAAACCAGGAAGAGGAGACACAGCGGCTTCAGATGCCCACACTGGAGATGGCCGCGCTCTGCAATCCCTTTTAAAGGTAAGAAATGATCTGCAATCAAATCCTGTCCGGTAATCTGTGGACAGAGAGAAGTGCTTATGCCGCTGTACAGAACACTGGTGAGACCTCACTTGGAGTATTGTGCGCAGTACTGGAGGCCATATCTCCAGAAGGATATAGATACTCTAGAGAGAGTTCAGAGAAGAGCTACTAAACTAGTACATGGATTGCAGGAAAAACTTACCAGGAAAGGTTAAAGGACCTTAACATGTATAGCTTGGAAGAAAGAAGAGACAGAGGGGATATGATAGAAACTTTTAAATACATAAAGGGAATCAACTCGGTAAAGGAGGAGAGCATATTTAAAAGAAGAAAAACTACCACAAGAGGACACCGTTTTAAATTAGAGGGGCAAAGGTTTAAAAGTAATGTGAGGAAGTATTACTTTACTGAGAGAGTAGTGGATGCATGGAATAACCTTCCTGCAGAAGTGGTAGCTGCAAATACAGTGAAGGAGTTTAAGCATGCATGGGATAGGCATAAGGCTATCCTTCATATAAGATAGGGCCAGGGACTATTCATAGGATTCAGATATATTGGGCAGACTAGATGGGCCAAATGGTTCTTATCTGCCGACACATTCTATGTTTCTATGTTATTGGTGAAATGTTCGGATTAAAGGGGGATTTTTATCTTATAAAAGTATTTTCGGCCGGAACTCCGCTTTAAATAGCATTGCTTGGTCACCTCCTGTCCCCGGCCTGTGATTGGACAGAAAGGAGCAGAAACAGACTCTCTGCTACAGTATCTCACAAAAGTCAGTACACCCCTAAGTGACAATCTCCAAATTGGGCCCAAAGTGTGAATATTTTGTGTGGCCTCCATTATTTTCCAGCACTGCCTTAACCCTCTTGGGCATGGAGTTCACCAGAGCTTCACAGGTTGTCACTGGAGTCCTCTTCCCCTCCCCCATGATGACATCACAGAGCTGGTGGATTGTCAAGAGAAAAATCGCAGTACAATTGTGGCAAAAATCAGGACAGCAAACGCTCCTGGCTCTGTGCCAAGATTTGCTGAGACATGAGCTTCTTTCTGAGCATTTTTGGAGGGGGGGAGGGGTCATTGAAATGAATGGCGCCGCTCCAAAAACACTCACGGAAAAAACAATAAAAAGCTAAAAAAGAAAAACCGAGTGGCTGCAGCTCCCTCAGGTGTCAGCGGAGTCTTAGTAAATGAACTTTGTGTATTGGTACTGGTTGGACCAGGAGGCGGGGTTCACACTGGTGCGATGCCAGACATTGCATGCGATTCGTGCCGCATTGCTGTGCAGATCACATCCGATGTCTGTGCAATGTGAATTCCATCATACAAACTGTATGGCTAAGATCTCATCATATTTGCACCGTTTTTTTGGTCCACACTGGAATGGGATTGGGGGTTGGGTGTTCACACCAATGCGATCCGATTCCTGCACCATTACACAATTCGCACTGCAATCTGTGAACCGATCTGGGGGGAATCATTAACTTTACACTGAAACCCCCAGAGGTTCACAGATGTCAGTGTAAACCAGTGTGAGATTCAGGTGCGATGCGGGAAGCGGCACAGAATCGCAGAGTTTCACGCATCGCACCAATGTGAACCGGGGACTGAAGAAGGGGAAATCCTGAAAGCTTGTCCTGGAAATTTGGATGGGAGTGCAAATAAAAAAATATCCCAGACAATAATCAATTGTTCATATTGGAAGTGCAATAATACGGCTCCAATCCCCTCCCCCACCCAGTGTGACCTAATGGGCCATACACACTAGAAGATTTTCTGAAGAATTTTTCCTTTAGATTTACCAAAACCGTATAATATGAGGTCAAAGCTAAACACTTTATATTTGTATGCAATCAGGCCGGCCCTTCACTACATAGAAAAGGTAAATCTGAAGGAAATCTACCAACAAAAGTTGTATAGTGTGTATTCAGCTTTAAACTGGACGTGTGTATATAATACAACGTTTGTTGGTAGATTTCCCTTTAACTATGTAAATAAGTGCAAGGGCCGGCCTGAGTGCATACAGATTAAAGTGTTTAGGTCTGATCTCATATTATACGGTTTTGGTAAATCTAAAGGAAAAAAATCTAAAGACGATTGTACAGTGTGTATCCAGCGTCACTTCCATCTCTGCTAACTTCCTGCACTGCCCTCAGTTAAGATGGAGTCTCGTGTGACAAGGCCAATGAATCAGCACTTCCGCCCTCTCTGTGACATCACTTCCGCCCTTCCGCCCTCTCTGTGACACCACTTCCGCCCTCTCTGTGACACCACTTCCGCCCTCTCTGTGACATCACTTTCACCCTCTCTGTGACATCACTTCCGCCCTTCTGCCCTCTCTGTGACACCACTTCCGCCCTCTCTGTGACACCACTTCCGCCCTTCTGCCCTCTCTGTGACACCACTTCCGCCCTCTCTGTGACACCACTTCCGCCCTCTCTGTGACATAACTTCCGCCCTTCTGCCCTCTCTGTGACACCGCTTCCGCCCTCTCTGTGACACCACTTCCGCCCTCTCTGTGACACCACTTCCGCCCTCTCTGTGACATCACTTCCGCCCTCTCTGTGACATCACTTCCGCCCTTCTGCCCTCTCTGTGACACCACTTCCGCCCTCTCTGTGACACCACTTCCGCCCTTCTGCCCTCTCTGTGACACCACTTCCGCCCTCTCTGTGACATCACTTCCGCCCTTCCGCCCTCTCTGTGACACCACTTCCGCCCTTCTGCCCTCTCTGTGACACCACTTCCGCCCTCTCTGTGACATCACTTCCGCCCTTCTGCCCTCTCTGTGACACCACTTCCGCCCTCTCTGTGACACCACTTCCGCCCTCTCTGTGACATCACTTCCGCCCTCTCTGTGACATCACTTCTGCCCTTACTTGAACGTCATTGCCCTCAGCTAAAATGGAGGCTCTGCTGAAGAAGGAGCTGAGCTGCTCCCAGGTGAAGCTGTCAGGTCGCTCGGGAGGAGGTTGCATCAGTCAGGGCCAGAGCTATGACACTAACCTGGGCCGCCTCTATGTCAAGACCAACCCCAAGGCAGAGGTGCCGCTCTCTTACTAATTATTGATGTCATTTCTGTTGTCCTATGTGATGTCACCCGTCTGCGCATGCTGAATATGAGTCCGCGGGGGAGGGTCAGCGGGGGTCCGTGTAATAAAACATCGCCGGGGTTATTCTATTTTTTCTTCTAATGTCAATATTGATTCCTGTAATGTTTCATTATTTATACACAGAATTACAATGTTTCCAGGTGCAACGTAGTTACATTGTTTCTGATGTGATTCCGGGGGAGGGGGGGTAAATGCTCCTTTAACCACTTAAGCCCCGGAAGATTTTACCCCCTTCCTGACCAGGGCCTATTTTGCGATTCGGCACTGCGTGAATTTAACGGACAATTGCGCGGTCGTGCGACGCTGTACCTAAATGAATTTGATGTCCTTTTTTCCCCACAAACAGAGCTTTCTCTTGGTGGTATTTGATCATCTGTGCGATTTTTTTTTTTTTTATCATGCGCTATAAACAAAAAAAGAGCGACAATTTTGCAAAAATAACAATATTTTTCAAATTTTTTTATATGAAATTCCCCCAAAAAAATGTAAAAATCAAAATTATTTAACATTTTGGGCCAATTTTTTTTTTTACCATATGTTTGGTAAAAAAAAATCACAATAAGCGTAATTTGATTGGTTTGCGCAAAAGTTATTGCGTTTACTAACTAAGGGAAAGATTTTTGTCATTTTTGTTGTTTTTTTTTTTAACGCGTAATGGCGGTGATCTGCGATTTTTTTTTTTTTTGCGGGACTGCGACATTGCGGCGGACAGATCGGAGCCTTGACTGACATTTTTGAGACTTTTGGGGTTACCAGTGACATTTCTACAGTAATCAGTGCTATACATATGCAATGTTACTGTACAAATGACACTGGCAGGCAAGGAGTTAACTTTATTTGAGAGGGAGGGGTTAAGTGTGTCCCTAGGGGCGTGCTTCTAACTGTGATTGGCTGTGGCTTGATGTGTAAGAACAGAGATCCACGAGTCCTACATAGCAGAACTGTATGATCTCCATTCATACACAGGGGAGAATGACAGGCGGCTGTGTTTACATTAGCCGCCTGCCTTTCTCCAGGTGTAACGGACAATCGCGAGTGACTGACGGACATCGGGTCCGCCGGGGCACACGCGCGGGGGGGTCCGTGACGGAGCGGGAGCACGCCTCCGGCGACACGCGCTCGCTCCCAAAAACCTTACAGGCTAGTGACGTAGCCCTACGTTACTCTGCCAGTGAGGGGCTGACTGCCGGCGTAAATAGTCCTGCGGCGGTCGGCAAGTGGTTAAGGCTTCGTTTCCACTGGTGTGACTTTTATGCGATTTTGGAGACAAATCACAGCTCATTGGTTTCAATGACACCCATTCCAATCTATGCGGCTTAAAGTTGCTGCAACTTTGAAAAGGTTCCCGCGCTCCTCTGCTGTGACTTCGAGTCAGAGAGTGTAAAGTCAGATCACAATTGTGCTCAAAGTTGCACTGCTGCTTCCTGTATATATCCAATGTTACTAAATATACACCACACATCTGGAGCTCCTCCCACTCCCTCCCGATAATTGGCAGTCATCTGGAGCTCCTCCCACTCTCTCCCGATAATTGGCAGCCATCTGGAGCTCCTCCCACTCTCTCCCGATAATTGGCAGTCACCTGGAGCTCCTCCCACTCTCTCCCGATAATTGGCAGTCATCTGGAGCTCCTCCCACTCTCTCCCGATAATTGGCAGTCATCTGGAGCTCCTCCCACTCTCTCCCGATAATTGGCAGTTGACTGTGAGCTGCTGGTAATGGTTGAAGCACAGTTGTCTGGCCAGCTTGGAAGGGTGCCGGGGACCCCCTTTTATATTGAGATTATATTCTAAGCTTGTTTTTTATTGAACGTTGTCCCGTTTGATTGGCCGGAGAGCACTTACCTCTGTCTTCTCCTAGGAGAGCACTTACCTCTGTCTTCTCCCAGGCCAGCACTTACCTCTGTCTTCTCCTAGGAGAGCACTTACCTCTGTCTTCTCCCAGGCCAGCACTTACCTCTGTCTTCTCCTAGGCCAGCACTTACCTCTGTCTTCTCCTAGGTGAGCACTTACCTCTGTCTTCTCCTAGGGGAGCACTTACCTCTGTCTTCTCCTAGGCCAGCACTTACCTCTGTCTTCTCCTAGGCTGGCACTTACCTCTGTCTTCTCCTAGGAGAGCACTTACCTCTGTCTTCTCCTAGGAGAGCACTTACCTCTGTCTTCTCCCAGGCCAGCACTTACCTCTGTCTTCTCCTAGGCTGGCACTTACCTCTGTCTTCTCCTAGGCCAGCACTTACCTCTGTCTTCTCCTAGGCTGGCACTTACCTCTGTCTTCTCCCAGGCCAGCACTTACCTCTGTCTTCTCCCAGGCCAGCACTTACCTCTGTCTTCTCCTAGGCTGGCACTTACCTCTGTCTTCTCCTAGGCCAGCACTTACCTCTGTCTTCTCCCAGGCCAGCACTTACCTCTGTCTTCTCCTAGGTGAGCACTTACCTCTGTCTTCTCCTAGGGGAGCACTTACCTCTGTCTTCTCCTAGGCCAGCACTTACCTCTGTCTTCTCCCAGGCCAGCACTTACCTCTGTCTTCTCCTAGGAGAGCACTTACCTCTGTCTTCTCCTAGGCGAGCACTTACCTCTGTCTTCTCCTAGGAGAGCACTTACCTCTGTCTTCTCCTAGGTGAGCACTTACCTCTGTCTTCTCCTAGGCCAGCACTTACCTCTGTCTTCTCCTAGGTGAGCACTTACCTCTGTCTTCTCCTAGGAGAGCACTTACCTCTGTCTTCTCCTAGGCTGGCACTTACCTCTGTCTTCTCCTAGGTGAGCACTTACCTCTGTCTTCTCCTAGGTGAGCACTTACCTCTGTCTTCTCCTAGGAGAGCACTTACCTCTGTCTTCTCCTAGGCCAGCACTTACCTCTGTCTTCTCCTAGGTGAGCACTTACCTCTGTCTTCTCCTAGGCTGGCACTTACCTCTGTCTTCTCCTAGGCCAGCACTTACCTCTGTATTTTCCTAGGCCAGCACTTACCTCTGTCTTTTCCTAGGCCAGCACTTACCTCTGTATTTTCCTAGGCCAGCACTTACCTCTGTATTTTCCTAGGCCGGCACTTACCTCTGTCTTCTCCTAGGCTGGCACTTACCTCTGTCTTCTCCTAGGCTGGCACTTACCTCTGTCTTCTCCTAGGCCAGCACTTACCTCTGTCTTCTCCTAGGAGAGCACTTACCTCTGTCTTCTCCTAGGAGAGCACTTACCTCTGTCTTCTCCTAGGAGAGCACTTACCTCTGTCTTCTCCTAGGAGAGCACTTACCTCTGTCTTCTCCTAGGTGAGCACTTACCTCTGTCTTCTCCTAGGCCAGCACTTACCTCTGTCTTCTCCTAGGCCAGCACTTACCTCTGTCTTCTCCTAGGCCAGCACTTACCTCTGTCTTCTCCTAGGAGAGCACTTACCTCTGTCTTCTCCTAGGTGAGCACTTACCTCTGTCTTCTCCTAGGCTGGCACTTACCTCTGTCTTCTCCTAGGAGAGCACTTACCTCTGTCTTCTCCTAGGCTGGCACTTACCTCTGTCTTCTCCTAGGTGAGCACTTACCTCTGTCTTCTCCTAGGCCAGCACTTACCTCTGTCTTCTCCTAGGTGAGCACTTACCTCTGTCTTCTCCTAGGCCAGCACTTACCTCTGTCTTCTCCTAGGGGAGCACTTACCTCTGTCTTCTCCTAGGAGAGCACTTACCTCTGTCTTCTCATAGGCCAGCACTTACCTCTGTCTTCTCCTAGGTGAGCACTTACCTCTGTCTTCTCCTAGGCCAGCACTTACCTCTGTCTTCTCCTAGGGGAGCACTTACCTCTGTCTTCTCCTAGGCGAGCACTTACCTCTGTCTTCTCCTAGGTGAGCACTTACCTCTGTATTTTCCTAGGCCAGCACTTACCTCTGTCTTTTCCTAGGCCAGCACTTACCTCTGTATTTTCCTAGGCCAGCACTTACCTCTGTCTTCTCCTAGGCTGGCACTTACCTCTGTCTTCTCCTAGGCTGGCACTTACCTCTGTCTTCTCCTAGGCTGGCACTTACCTCTGTCTTCTCCTAGGAGAGCACTTACCTCTGTCTTCTCCTAGGCGAGCACTTACCTCTGTCTTCTCCTAGGAGAGCACTTACCTCTGTCTTCTCCTAGGTGAGCACTTACCTCTGTCTTCTCCTAGGCCAGCACTTACCTCTGTCTTCTCCTAGGCCAGCACTTACCTCTGTCTTCTCCTAGGAGAGCACTTACCTCTGTCTTCTCCTAGGCCAGCACTTACCTCTGTCTTCTCCTAGGAGAGCACTTACCTCTGTCTTCTCCTAGGTGAGCACTTACCTCTGTCTTCTCCTAGGCTGGCACTTACCTCTGTCTTCTCCTAGGAGAGCACTTACCTCTGTCTTCTCCTAGGCTGGCACTTACCTCTGTCTTCTCCTAGGTGAGCACTTACCTCTGTCTTCTCCTAGGCCAGCACTTACCTCTGTCTTCTCCTAGGTGAGCACTTACCTCTGTCTTCTCCTAGGCCAGCACTTACCTCTGTCTTCTCCTAGGTGAGCACTTACCTCTGTCTTCTCCTAGGAGAGCACTTACCTCTGTCTTCTCCTAGGAGAGCACTTACCTCTGTCTTCTCCTAGGCAAGCACTTACCTCTGTCTTCTCCTAGGTGAGCACTTACCTCTGTCTTCTCCTAGGGGAGCACTTACCTCTGTTTTCTCCTAGGTGAGCACTTACCTCTGTCTTCTCCTAGGTGAGCACTTACCTCTGTCTTCTCCTAGGTGAGCACTTACCTCTGTCTTCTCCTAGGCCAGCACTTACCTCTGTCTTCTCCTAGGAGAGCACTTACCTCTGTCTTCTCCTAGGCAAGCACTTACCTCTGTCTTCTCCTAGGTGAGCACTTACCTCTGTATTTTCCTAGGCCAGCACTTACCTCTGTCTTTTCCTAGGCCAGCACTTACCTCTGTATTTTCCTAGGCCAGCACTTACCTCTGTCTTCTCCTAGGCCAGCACTTACCTCTGTCTTCTCCTAGGAGAGCACTTACCTCTGTCTTCTCCTAGGAGAGCACTTACCTCTGTCTTCTCCTAGGAGAGCACTTACCTCTGTCTTCTCCTAGGAGAGCACTTACCTCTGTCTTCTCCTAGGCCAGCACTTACCTCTGTCTTCTCCTAGGAGAGCACTTACCTCTGTCTTCTCCTAGGAGAGCACTTACCTCTGTCTTCTCCTAGGCCAGCACTTACCTCTGTCTTCTCCTAGGAGAGCACTTACCTCTGTCTTCTCCTAGGTGAGCACTTACCTCTGTCTTCTCCTAGGCTGGCACTTACCTCTGTCTTCTCCTAGGAGAGCACTTACCTCTGTCTTCTCCTAGGAGAGCACTTACCTCTGTCTTCTCCTAGGAGAGCACTTACCTCTGTCTTCTCCTAGGAGAGCACTTACCTCTGTCTTCTCCTAGGTGAGCACTTACCTCTGTCTTCTCCTAGGTGAGCACTTACCTCTGTCTTCTCCTAGGTGAGCACTTACCTCTGTCTTCTCCTAGGCCAGCACTTACCTCTGTCTTCTCCTAGGCCAGCACTTACCTCTGTCTTCTCCTAGGCTGGCACTTACCTCTGTCTTCTCCTAGGTGAGCACTTACCTCTGTCTTCTCCTAGGTGAGCACTTACCTCTGTCTTCTCCTAGGTGAGCACTTACCTCTGTCTTCTCCTAGGGGAGCACTTACCTCTGTCTTCTCCTAGGAGAGCACTTACCTCTGTCTTCTCCTAGGCCAGCACTTACCTCTGTCTTCTCCTAGGTGAGCACTTACCTCTGTCTTCTCCTAGGCCAGCACTTACCTCTGTCTTCTCCTAGGCTGGCACTTACCTCTGTCTTCTCCTAGGCTGGCACTTACCTCTGTCTTCTCCTAGGAGAGCACTTACCTCTGTCTTCTCCTAGGAGAGCACTTACCTCTGTCTTCTCCTAGGCCGGCACTTACCTCTGTCTTCTCCTAGGCGAGGCGGATGTTCGAAGGAGAGATGGCGAGCCTACAAGCTATCCTACAGACTGGAACGGTCCGGGTCCCTGAACCCATGAAGGTTATAGACCAGCCATCAGGGGGCGCTCTGCTAGTGATGGAATTCATGGATTTCAGAAGTCTCAACAGGTAGACGGTTGTTTTTGTTTTTTACAGTGTCACTAAACCCCCCCATTATAAAAAAAGACGAATAAATGGTGTCTTCCATGCTGTACATTCTCACTCATCACTGAGATTCCTTTTCTGTATTCTGCAAATACCGGATTGATCCTGCTGCTCTATCGCCCCCTCCTGTCCATGTCCCCAATGCAGTCGGGTATTTTGCAGAGCAGCGTTGGCAGCTCTGCACATGCTCAGTTTTCAGTGCGTTTCCTCCCTATCACATATGATCAGCCCATGTGACTAGACACATGTGGGCGTATACACAATGACAGGCCACTCCCTCCCTCCTCCTCCTCCATGCCCACCAACCAGCTAAACACAATGGGGGCGGGATATTACATGTAGATTGATGGAGGCTTCACCTCCCTCCTATTCTAAGACACAGGTTGGAGGGGGCGTGACACAGCCTGTGACTGGCAGAAACCCGCCCACACCATGTTATTGACAAAAATAATAATAAAATTGATTTCGAATATATATTTTTATGATAATTTAAAACCGTTTATTGCTGATAATTATTTATTTTTACTCCGTATTCCAAAGGCTGTTCTTTTATATTGATATTGTGACCAGCAGCAGAGGACTAGAAGCTCCTCCTGCTTATGTTTCCCTGCAGACAGGCTGGGAGAGAGCCGGGTCATGTGACAGCTGGGAGAAAGGTACCTAGATGGGTTTTTTAACCACTTCTGGACCGGAAGGATTTTCCCCCTTAATGACCAGGCCATTTTTTGAGATACGGCACTGCGTTTCTTTTACTGACAATTGCGCGGTCGTGCGACGCTGCACCCAAATATAATTGATCTCCTTTTTTTCCCCACAAATAGAGATTTCTTTTGGTGGAATTTGATCACCTCTGCGATTTTTAATTTTTTGCACTATAAAGAAAAAAAAAACACAATTTAAAAAAATAAGAATATTTTTTACTTTCTGCTATAAAACATCCAATAAAAAATCCAATTTTTTCATCATTTTAGGCCAATTTGTTTTCTGCTACATATTTTTGGTAAAAGAAATCCCAATAAGTGTATTCTGATTGGTTTGCGCAAAAATTATCGTGTCCACAATGTTCTGTCTCAGCATCGATTGTACCTGTGACCTTTTTGTAGACCCAGTCTGAAAGTGTGTGCAGCAGGTTGAATGATGACTTTAACAGATAGTTTACTCAATGAATAAAGACTCCAGAGGTGTTCTCCAATGCTTCTTTATGCTTCAAGTTAGCAAAGGCATAAACATAGAGGCTTTTCCATAGATACATTTCCAATGAAGTTACACAGCTTCCACACTCTGCAGTCTCCTCATAACAACTAAACAAAATGGAGTTACAGCAGGAAATGGAGGGGTGGCAGCAACCAACTAGCCAGAAACAGCAGGGGTGCAAGGATGATACCAATAACATAACATAACATAACATAACATAACATGTAATAACAAATGCTAGACAGTTAAAGCTGCGTGGCAGCACACTCCCCGCCTGGTATCGTGAGATACCACTACACAATTATTTTCCATAAACATACAATTAACATTGCATACAGTAGAATGCTATGTAGCTGTCTAGTCTAAGCTAACTATACTAGAGGTCTAAGTGACTCCTTCACATAACACTGAATCAGAATTTTTGGAAGCAGGCATAATTAGGACTGTCTCAGTGACCGGTCTCCGGAAGGTTTTTGGGCTCCCGTCCTTTACAATCCTGACTTCCACACTTCGGACCTTTCCATCATCACTAGCAATGGCCTTTGTAATAACTCCAACTGGCCACTGGATCCGGTGAGTTTGCTTGTCTTTTAGAAGAACCAGGTCCCCTTCCTTAAGTTAGGCTTCTGGGTTTGCCACTTTTTACGTCCTTGGAGAAGTGTGAGGTATTCCCTCCTCCATCTGTCCCAGAAACAATCTGCAAGGTATTGAGTGTATCTCCATTGACGTTTATATATGTCCTTTTCATTAAAGATGCTCTTTGGCGCTGGGATCTGTCCAATTTTCCGGCTCAATAATGCAGCTGGAGTTAAAACAGTCGGACATTCTGGGTCTGTGGATACAGCGGTCAACGGTCTTGAGTTGATTATTGCTGCGACCTCAGCAAGGAATGTAGTAAGTACTTCATGGGTAAGACGTGAAGAACTCACATCAAGCAACATAGAATCCAGTATGCGCCTTGCCATCCCAATCATACGTTCCCATGCTCCGCCCATGTGTGAAGCGTGTGGTGGGTTGAATTTCCACATGCAGCCTAGATCACTCAAATAATTTCCAACTTGTTGTCGGTCGATCTGTAACTCTTTGCAAGCACCAATAAAGTTAGTTCCACAATCTGATCTCAACATCTTCACGGGACCTCTTAGAGCAAAAAATCTCCTTAGAGCATTGATAAAGCTCGAAGTGTCTATTGACTCGATTACTTCGATATTTACAGCTCTTACAGTTAAACAAGTGAACATTACAGCCCATCTTTTGCTGTTGACTTGACCACCACGATTTCTTCTAGCTGTTACTGTCCATGGTCCAAACACATCGATTCCGACATATGCAAAGGGTGTATCTTCACTCAGTCTATCTGCAGGTAGGTCAGCCATCTGTTGAAATTGCTGTCTACCCCGTAACTTCTGACATTTAACACAGTTAACACAGTTGTGAATGATCGTGGCTATTTGTCTTTTCACTCCAACTACCCAGAACCCTGCAATTCTGACTGCACCTTCTGTGTAGTGTCTTCCTTGATGTTTGACTCTCTCATAGTAATGCTGTATAATCAATGTTCCCAAATGGTGGTTTCTTGGAATTATCAAGGGGTTCTGTTCTTTCCCTAGCAGGTTTGACCTTTTCAGTCGTCCACCGACTCGAAGCATGCCCTCGTTGTCGATCACTGGGTTCAGTGTGAATAGTGGGCTACATTTTGGGACTGGTCCATTGCCTCTTAAGCACTTAATCTCTTCCACAAAGACTTCTTCTTGCACACGACGTATGATGAACAGCTCAGCCCTCTCATACTCTAATGCATTGGGTGACTCCTTACAGGAGTGCCATCCATGGCAAGACAATGTCTGATTCTATTTGCGGAAAATCTGTGCAATATGACTCAATCTTGCTATAGTCTTCACCAACCTTTTCCAAGAGGAGAAACGTTCAAAACGCCTTACCTCCAAGTTTCTTCTTGAGCAGATGTTGGAACTCAATACTACAACTTCAGGCCGGATTTCCGGATCAGTATCTGGATCCTCCAGGTGGAAATCGATTTCTTCTTCTGAGTTTGTAGAAGACTGGTCCATTAAAACCTTGGGTCTGTTGGAATTGTCCTTGAAGAACTCTTCATCCATAATCTTGATGAACTCCTTGTCTTCGACTGAAGGAGCAATCTTGTTGTCATCACTAGTAGTCTGGTACACTGAATCACCAAAGTCCTTTTGAGAAGTGAGCTTGCAGTTAATGCTATGGAGTGCTTGATATGGAACTTCATTTTTGAAATCAAGTCTTTCCTTCACATAATAGTGCAATGGACATTTCATCAATCGACAGGTAACATTAGTTTTGTAGGAAGCTACATCCAAGAGCTTGTGAGATTGATCTAAACAGACTTCTCCTATTATCACCCATCCAAGATCAAGTTTCTGGGCCTGAGGAGCATCATCTGGACCGTTACATAACTCTCTTATTTTATGAACTCTAGGAATGTCTCTCCCTAGTAGAATCAAAATCTTAACATCCTTGTTAATTGGGGGAATGTAGTTAGCAATGTGGCTCAAATGAGGGTGATGATGTGCAACCTCTGGTGTGGGGATTTCTTTTCTGTTGTTCGGTAGCTAATCACATTCGATTAGAGTTGGAAGAGGAAACTCTGTGTCCTAATATTCTGATGCAACTATGAAGCCATGGGCTCTTCTTCCAGAAGTATTGATCTTTCCTGCACATGTCTGCAAGGTATAGGACCAGGTCTCTCCTTAAATGTTGAATAGGTCAAAGAATTCTGTACTGGCCAATGAGCGATTGCTCTGATCATCGAGTATGGTATACATTTTTATGGAATTTTGTGGACATCCTTCAGGAAAAACCCTTACAAGACATATCTTGCTACAAGAATTGCTATGAAGCCCTTCTCCACATACCTCTGTACACCTTGTGGTTACGGGGTCGGCATATTGCTCAGTTCTCTCCCCGCCATCATCTGATGTAGTCTTGGGGTTGCTGCCGGGTGAAGGTTTCCTTTTGAGCAGGTCTGAATGAAGAGCGTCCACATGTTTGGCACTGTTACAGAGAGAACATCTGATGGCGATCTTACAGTCTCTAGCTAAATGATCGGAGGATGCATAACACTTAGAACAGATATTATGCTCTTTGAGAAATGACTTGTGTTCTTCAATAGGCTTGTCCTTGAATGCACGACATTTGGAGAGAGAGTGTGGCGCATTATGAATAGGACACTGTTGATTAAGATTGCTAGCTTTAATGTCTGTAGCTAAGACGTTGGATGCTATCGCGGTCTTCCTCACGGCAATAGGATGCCTTAAATCCTTGAATTTACTGTTGGTGGCAAAACCCCTTGAAGTACTTAAAGGAATGGTGGTTGTGGATAGAAGAAGCTTGGGTCATTCTTGGATCTTGCAACCTTCCGCACAAACTCTGCAAAATAAGAAAAGGGAGGGAAGGAAACATGATGTTAATAATTATACTTTGATCCTACACTAGTCCACTTTCCCTGAAGATAATTAGGCAACTTTGCTACAATAGGATTTTTACGCCCTGAGCAGTGTCTAAATAGCTAAGACCTGGTAAACTAGGATCTAACTTAGCAATTTCAAGTTCTTGAAGGAGGTCACCTAACTCTCTAAGCTTATGATTGTCCTTAACAGAGATTTTAGGAAAGTCGTTTAGTCTCTGGAATAAGGCAGATTCAAGGACTTCGGGGCTCCCATAGTCTTGTTCTAGATGTTCCCAAGCAGCATCAAGGCCTGTTTTAAAGTTATAAATGTAGATTTAAGTCTCTTTACTTGTTCTGAAGATTGACGCCCCAACCACTTTATTAGTAAGTCAAGTTCTGCTTGGGGTTCAATGTCCAAGTTCTTGGTTACTGCCTTAAATGTAGATCTCCAACTCCTGTAGTTCTCTGGGCGGTCATCAAATCTAGACAGTCCAGTTGTAATCAACTCTCGTCGACTCATATACTTGCTGAACTCTGCAATGTCAGTGCTTTCAGTTTTTATAGCCACAGGGGGTACTGATGGTGCGCCATCTTGGACCATGGTTGGTATATGATGTTGGCTGGTAGGTGGAGAGAATGGTGTTGCAGATCAGTTTAATCTAGGTAAGGGTCTGTCGTCTGAAGGTCTCTGAGCATTTGAAGTTAAAGAGAGCTGTATCAAAGGGGGTATAGAGTTCATTCTGTAGTCTTCTGCTGTGCCCTTGTAATCTCTATGCACATAGGGTTGTGGTGGCACATGAGCTGCGTAGGTTGATTCACTTGATTTTGTGACGTGCGGTAGTTGTGGAGGGTCTCTGTTAGTAGGTGTGTCTAGTTGACCAGCTTGCTTTGGCGACACATTGCCTTCTGATCCACTTGCTGGATGATTATGAGAAGAATCTCCAACTGTAGGTGGGACTGTATTGTCGTGGTTCTGAGTTAGGACAAACTGTAGGGTCCTTTCAACAGGGTATTGACAAGCAGCCAAGCTGGTACAAGCTGCTCCTTCTTCTTCCAATAGGGCTTGTTCCAAGACAGATAACTCTGCTAAAGCTACTTCCTTTTCTCTATTCTTCTGAAGAATTTCTAGCTGAGCCTCTGTTTCTGCTTGTATTCTTGCATTTAGCTGCTGCCTTGAAGGCTGCTTCTTTTTCAGAGCAGGCGGCTTGAACCTGGGCTACTGCAACCTTTTGGTGAGCTTTGAGTATTTGGTTGCTTAGTATTGACCTTATAGAGCAGGACCGTAATGACTTAGAAGAAGATTTATGATATGAGCGGGCAGACCTAGAAGATTTTCCTGAGTGTCTGGAAGAAGCAGAGTTACAGGATGTAGTTTCATGTAGCTGTGCCAATCTATCTTCTATCTGTGCCTTTGCTTCAAGATATGTGCTATGCCTCTGCTGGTCATTAGAAGTAAAGTCCTTTAATTCCAATGCAGCTTCCTCTATGTTGGAATGTGACAATAGGTAATAGTACTTCTCAGAAAGTATTTTATAATTCTCAAATGCCTTCTTAACCCTTGAGAGAGCAGTGTTCAACTGCTCAGAATTGTTGCTAGTTTCATTAGTGGCTGTTATACAACTTAAAGTCTTTTCCCATAATGCAGTCAGGTTACTAGATGTTTCTTCCTTACTTGCTTCATAAACCTCCCTTGCCTTCAAGGATGGATGAGGGGCTCTGACAGGACGAGGAGAATGAAGTAAGGAGTCTGCTTTATCTTGACTAAATGCAGGTAACTCTGTGAGATCTCTGTCAGACATAAGTACTGTATTTCTGGTGTCTTGTTGGAAATCTGCCAGAGCTCAGCTCTGTAAGTAGTGACTTCTGTTAGTAAGCAGGCTGGGCTGAGGTATTTGTTGTTACAATAGCTAGCTAGTGCTGGAACTGGTTCAGACTGGATAGCTCATCTCAGAAGGCTGTAATAGTAATGAAGCATTCAGTAGGTGTCTGGTTTCATATGCAGAGTAATGCTTCTGGTGACACACAGCCACGTGTTTACTCACATTTCTGAAGCTGCAGATACCTGTGATGGATTCTTGTAAATTTACTGTTCTGTCTCAGCATCGATTGTACCTGTGACCTCCTTGTAGACCCCCAGTCTGTAAGTGTGTGCAGCAGGTTGAATGATGACTTTAACAGATAGTTTACTCAATGAATAAAGACTCCAGAGGTGTTCTCCAATGCTTCTTTATGCTTCAAGTTAGCAAAGGCATAAACATAGAGACTTTTCCATAGATACATTTCCAATGAAGTTACACAGCTTCCACACTCTGCAGTCTCCTTATAACAACTAAACAAAATGAAGTTACAGCAGGAAATGGAGGGGTGGGAGCAACCAACTAGCCAGAAACAGCAGGGGTGCAAAGGAAGATACCAATAACATAGCATAACATAACATGTAATAACAACTGCTAGACAGTTAGCCCCGGTTCACACTTGTGCGTGTGCGGGGTTCGCATGCAATATCAGAGCGCACTGCTCCGACATTACATGCGATCAGCTGTGCGGTGCGAGTTTAGCCATACAGTTTGTATGGCTAAATTCGCATCGCACCCGGTGCAAACACGCACAGGAGGCATTTTTGCTGCTGCATCAGGATCGGATCGCACAGCGGTTCACACTTGTGCGATCCGATCCTGTGCGAACTGCACGATCGCACTGCGATATGCGATCAAACTGGGGGTGTCGTTAAGATTACATTGACACCCCCAGCGTATCGCATATGGCAGTGTGAACTGCCAGGGGTGCGTGTGCGATGCGGGAACAGGCTGCAAATTCACAGCCTTCCCCCATCGCATAAATGTGAACCGAGCCTTAAAGCTGCATGGCAGCACACACAAACTAGGGGAAAGATTTTTGTCATTTTTATTTATTTTTATACTAGTAATGGCGGAGATCTGTGATTTTTTTTTTTTTTTTTTGCCGGACTGCGACATTGCGGTGGACAGATCGGACCCCTAACTGACATTTTTGACACTTTGGGGGGGGGGGGGGGGGCAGTGATATTACTACAGTAATCAGTGCTAAATATATGCACTGTCACTGTACTAATGACACTGGCAGGGAGGGGGTTAACACCAGGGCCGATCAATGGGTTAAATGTGTCCCTAGGGGTTGCTTTCTAACTGTGGGGGGGAGGGGCTTGTGAAATCAACACAGAAACCTGTGATCCTAAATAGGAGGAGCTCTGTGTGGATAGGAGAGAGAAGAACGGTCTGATGTGTTTACAGCCATTCTCTCTTCACGGGGAGCGATTGCAGATCGGTCTTCCCCGCTGGCGAATGGGCGTGCTCCCCCAGGATCCGCTTCCCCCGCTGGCGAATGGGCGTGCCCCCCCAGGATCGGCTTTCCTGCTGGTGTGTGGGTGTGCCCCCCAGGATCGCTCCTGTGGACTGCTGTAACGGTACGGCGATTCGCGGGAACCTGTCGCTGTATAACTGGGGCTGCTGGTTGGCAAGTGGGTAAAAAAACATTTGATGAAATAATAATTACAGAATTTTTTATTAATTTGTGTCTTTTTTTTATATCTGGAAATCATCTTTAAGAATTTTTTTTTTTTTTTTTTGTCAGACATTCGGCAAAGCTGGGAGAGCAGCTGGCGGATCTCCACCTCCATAACCAGAGGCTGCGGGAGAAGCTGACCCAGGAGAGCGGGATTGTGGGTAACCGCAGCATTGTACATTGCAGGCTACGTCCCATTGCAGAGATCTCCCCTCACTTCCTGCTCTGGTGACACCCAGTGTGTTAGGAAGTGAGAGGTTGTCACTGAGAAAGGAGTTCAAAAGAAATCTCCAACATAGCAAGAGAGCAAAAGAAAACCCGGAAGAGGGTCCAACCCCTTCTGTCTCTATTGCTGCTTTTATGTCTCTGATCTGACTGGATCTGACTGTAACATTGTATCAGCTTTACTCATTTATCATCTCTGTTGCCTCTGTGCCTGCCCTTCTATACCCCCCCTCCTCTGTGCCTGCTCTTCTATACCCCCCCTCCTCTGTGCCTGCCCTTCTAAACCCCCCCTCCTCTGTGCCTGCTCTTCTAAACCCCCCCTCCTCTGTGCCAGCCCTTCTAAACCCCCCTTCCTCTGTGCCTGCCCTTCTAAATCCCTCCCCTCCTCTGTGCCTGCCCTTCTAAACCCCCCTTCCTCTGTGCCTGCCCTTCTAAACCCCCCCTCCTCTGTGCCTGTCCTTCTAAATCCCCCCCCCCTCATCTGTGCCTTCCCTTCTAAACCCCCCCTCCTCTGTGGCCACACTCGGGGCACAGAGATAGCGGGTCACACTCGGGGCACAGAGATGGCGGGTCACACTCGGGGCACAGAGATGGCGGGTCACACTCGGGGCACAGAGATGGCGGGTCACACTCGGGGCACATAGATAGCGGGTCACACTCGGGGCACAGAGATAGCGGGTCACACTCGGGGCACAGAGATAGCGGGTCACACTCGGGGCACAGAGATGGCGGGTCACACTCGGGGCACAGAGATAGCGGGTCACACTCGGGGCACAGAGATAGCGGGTCACACTCGGGGCACAGAGATGGCGGGTCACACTCGGGGCACAGAGATATCGGGTCACACTCGGGGCACAGAGATAGCGGGTCACACTCGGGGCACAGAGATAGCGGGTCACACTCGGGGCACAGAGATAGCGGGTCACACTCGGGGCACAGAGATAGCGGGTCACACTCGGGGCACAGAGATAGCGGGTCACACTCGGGGCACAGAGATAGCGGGTCACACTCGGGGCACAGAGATAGCGGGTCACACTCGGGGCACAGAGATAGCGGGTCACTGTTTTCCATGCTCGTGCTTCTTCCTGAATCTAAAGTTTTTTTTCTTTTCTGAAGGTAAAGGGTCGGGGCAGACGGAGCTCCAATATGTGGAGAAGTTCGGTTTCCATACGGTGACCTGCTGTGGATTCCTCCCTCTGGTAAGAATTCTTCTATGGGAACTTCATGGGAAAATTCCGGGCAACTAATGGGATGCAGATCAATCTACAGTATATCTGTCTGTCTGTCTAATTCTTGGTATTATTATTCTATCACCCCCCCCCCCATGAAAATACAGGGAGTAAACTTTCTTTCTTTCCATTTTTCTGTCCATCCATCCATCCATCCATCCATCCATCCATCCATCCATCTTCTCTTACAGAGCAATGATTGGCAGGAAGATTGGATGATGTTTTATTCCCAGCAGCGTTTGCAGCATCAGCTGAATCTCCTGGAGGAATCTTCGGGGGACAGGGAGGCGGGGGAGCTCTGGTCTCAGCTCCAGGTAGGTGATGGATTATAGATTATTAGTGATCAATCTCTGTATTGATTATTATGGGATTTTCTTTTACCTACTTGTCTACCGAGCCAATCCTGACACTTGTCAATTTTAATGAGTTTTAGTGACCACAAACACAATACAATACCCAATTGTTTGGTAGAATATAAAAGATGTCACAGCGAGTGAATAGATACCGAACGCGTCGCTCTTTAAGATTGCGTATGCTTTGTGTAACGGCGCCAAACTGCAGAACCTAAAAAATCCCCATAGGCGACGCTCTAAAAGCCTCACAGAGGGGTCTGGTGACAGAATTATTGCTTTATTTATGTTATTAAAAACTTCTTTGTAGAATGTCCCTTTTAGTTTTTTAGTTTTTTTGCTCAGCTTTATATCTATCACAAGGGATGAACAGTCCTTATGGTAGCATGGGCTGTTCCAGGAAGGGCTGGGACAAGGGGGGGGGGGGGGGGCTGGAGGGGAAGCTGCCTTGGGCTCTGTGGTATCATGTGAGGTGGGGGTGCTGAGAGGGATGATTTTTTGTTGGGGGGGGGGCATTTAAACTGGGGGGGGGGGGTTTGGGGGATAGGGGGGCAAAGATTTGTACTAGGAGGGGGGATTTCAGCAGGGGGGCTGATTTGGACTGGGAGGAGGGGGAAAGCATGCAGATTAGTACTCAATCTTTTGGTGGTGGATTATTGCTGACACATGTTGCTCGTACATCTTGGGGGGGGGGGGGGGGTCGCAGTTTGGTATGTTGGCCCTGGGCTCTAGATGACCTTGTCCCAGCATTGGTCCCAGGTCCTCTTTATGGAGATATTTGCCATTTATTACACCTTACATCTCCCCTCTGGTCTCCAATGCAACCAATCAGACACAACTTCAGTTCCTCTCTCTCTGTTGGATGCTGCTGGACGGAGCGGTCCCGGCTCCCTGGGGGGATGGGAGAGCCCGGGAAAGGAGGTGGTGGGTGATGGGGTGGCAGTATAGCATCACTGGCTGCCAGTTCTGATACAGGGAGGATGCTGGTAGCTGCAGGTAGGGATGGGTGAATATCTGAGCATGCAGGAAAGGGGAGGGGATGAGGGAGCCCCCCCTCCTGAACCATACAGGTCACATGCCCTCAACATGGGGGGTGGGTGCTTTTGGGGCAGGGAGGTTCCGCCACCCCCCACCCAAAGCACCTTGTCCCCATGTTGATAGGGACAAGGGCCTCTTCCCAACAACCCTGGGCTGTGGTTTGTCGGGGTCTGCGGGCAGGGGCTTTTTGGAATATGGAAGCCCCCTTTAAATAGGGGGACCCAAGATCCTGGCCCCCTCCATGTGAATTGGTATCATCATCGTACCCCTACCTATTCACCAAAAAAGTAGACCGATCTCCCCGACAGGGACAAATTTTCCCGACGGTGACTGATCTCCCTGATGATTGTTGTCTGAAAGCACTTAAAAAAAAAAAAAACCTTGCTTTTCATAAGCAATTTTGGAGTAAGAGGAGGTTCACGTCCCTGCACGCTGCATTTTTCCTGTGCGTTTTTGATGCATTTTGCGTTTATTTGACTCCTGGGAAAGTATGACAAGTTTGTTCATTGAGTGCGACTTTGATGTTCCTTGGATGCGATTTTACACTTTCTGGCACTCAAGTCATGTCAAAGTAGTGCGCGGATCTTTGTGTCCCATCCAAACAATTACCGCTAACCCTACCGATTCCCGATAACCCTAACGATTACCCCTAACCTGAACGATTATTGCTAATCCTAACCCTACCGATTACCGCTAACCCTACCGATTCCCGCTAACCCTACCGATTACCCCTAACTTTACCGATTACCCCTAACCCTAACAATTACCCCTAACCCTACCGATTACCCCTAACCCTAACAATTACCCCTAACCCTACTGATTCCCGCTAACCCTAGCGATTCTCGCTAACCCTACCGATTCCCACTAACCCTAACAATTACCCCTAACCCTAACAATTACCCCTAACCCTACTGATTCCCGCTAACCCTACTGATTCCCGCTAACCCTAGCGATTCCCGCTAACCCTAGCGATTCCCGCTAACCCTAGCGATTCCCGCTAACCCTAGCGATTACCGCTAGCCCTAACAATTACCCCTAACCCTACCGATTACCACCAAACTTACTGATTACCCCTAACCCTAGCGATTACCCCTAACCCTAGCGATTACCCCTAACCCTAGCGATTACCCCTAACCCTACAGATTACCCCTAACCCTAACAATTACCCCTAACCCTACAGATTACCCCTAACCCTAACAATTACCCCTAACCCTACCAATTCCCGCCAACCCGAATGATTCCCGCTAACTCTAACAATTACCGCCAATCATATCCCTACAATTACCGCTAACCCTAACAATTACCCCTACTGATTCCTGCTAACCCCACCGACTACTGCTAACCCCTTGAGTGCCAGAGAGTGTAAATTCTCATGAAAGTCGCACTCCATGAACAGAATTCTCATACTTTCCTATAAGCCGAAAACAACCCACACCAGAAATGTAAGACATGCGATGTTGCTGCGGGTCCATTGAAGTCTATTACATGGAAAATGCAATCTGCTGCGGGGAAAAAGTCCCTGACGCTTTCCATAAGAATACATTGTCTCAAAACGCACAGATGTGAACTAGAGCCATAGGAATCCATGGTAAATGGACTCTAGTCTGTTTCTGCAAAACGCACTAAAAAAACGCATGGGTGTGAACCAAGGATAAACCAAAACCACTTTCAGTGTTAAAAATTAATTTGTATGAGAAAAAAAATTTCCCCCACGCTCCTCCTTCTTCTCATCACCGGAGTCAGACACGGAGATTGATTTGACGCACTGATTAGAAAATTGAATGTTGAAACGTTTTGTCGGTAAATTCTTCCAGTGTGTGGCCGGGTTGGGAGAAGAATCCGGGAGCGTGGGAAAAGGAAATGGCAAAGCTTTGTCTAGATTTGGCTACAAAAATTTCCTCCATTGAGAATTTTCCTAAATTTTCCTTTTGTCTTCTCCTCACAGCTGAAGATCCCGCAGTTTTTTGCTGACGTTGAGGTTGTGCCGTCCCTCCTTCACGGGGATCTCTGGGGAGGAAACGTGGCGGAAATAGACACCGGCCCTGTGATATTCGACCCCGCCTCTTTCTACGGCCACTCGGAGTTCGAGCTGGCGATCGCAGGCATGTTCGGGGGCTTCGGGGCTTCCTTCTACTCGGCCTACCATGCCAAGATTCCCAAGAGCCCGGGCTTCGACAAGAGGCTGAAGCTGTACCAGCTCTTCCATTACCTCAACCACTGGAACCACTTCGGTGGCGGCTACCGAGGATCGTCCCTGGGCACCATGAGGAGTCTTCTGAAGTGAGACCTCAGTCTGGGACTTTGGAGGTCCATGAAGGACACAACGAGGGTCCAAGGCTTGAGCAGCACTCCTCCCTAGAATAAATAACGCATGCTGTGCTTCTAATGACCAAAGTATGGCGCAATACACAAGAAGAGGAACAAACATTGATATTGGTTGGATGCTGAGATTTCTTTGAGGTTCCCCCATCTGCAGTGAAGGCCATGGCTTGGCCTGGTTGGGACGCTCCAACGTTATTTTAGGTCTCTTCTGCTAAGCGTTGGTTGTGCTCTGAAGGAAACACTCAGATTTTACCCATCATTGGGCGCTCTTCCACAGCTTGTCACAGTCACCTTGATGTCCTTCCATTTCATCTTCAATTCCTCCATGATGGCCAGCAGAGGTTTAACATGGAGGAACATTAAATCTCATCTCCAACCTTCCCTTCAGTCTTGCACAGGTGTAGCGGCTCCTCCCCTTCAGTCTTGCACAGGTGTAGCGGCTCCTCTCCTGGACTGGAATGGCTTCCTCTGATTTCACCGCACACTGTGACCTTCTCACAATGTGCATTAGAAGTCAGATAGAGCCCCGCCTCATTTCATGGCTGGAGGACATCCAGCAGTATCTAGCTCTTTCCTCCCCAGACTGACTGTCCCTGGCCCCGCCCCTTTCATTTATTGGATTCCAGTTCTTTCCATCATGGAGGCTCAGCATCAAATATGGGTGTTACCTGGGACAGTTAGTATTCAAATGCAGCCTAGGAACGCCCACTATTCCATACTAACAGGCCCCCCTGAAGGTATTTTCGATATTTGCATAACTCCTCCCAAGAGCCAGCCCACTGCTTGCATCTGGAGTGAGGGCTGTTGAAAGGAGTGCTGAGGCGGGGTACTGGGATGGTTTCAGGAAGCTATGTACAGCCCCTCCCACCAGCCATGATCTGCCTGCATTGGGTAGAGAACTACAGAGACCCGGTGATTGCACCATTGTGTCTAAAATAAGGTGTTAGAGCGCCAACCTCCAATCCGATGTGTGAGCATCCCGTGCCAGGGAGCCCCCCCCCAGTATAAAACATTCTCCCCAAACTAAAATGTAAAAAGTCCCCCCTCCCAGCTCAAATACCCCCAATTCCCCCCTCCTAGCACAAATCCCCCCTCCCCCACCCAACCATTCCCCCCTCCTAGCACCAGAACTCCCCTACCCAGAAAAATCACCCCCTTGCACAAATCCTTCACCCCCCACAAACTTTCCCTCCTAGCACATATACTCTCCCCTCCTAATGTCCCCTCCTATCAAACGCCCTCACCCAACCAATCCCCCCCCTCTCCTCCTCCTAGTACCAATTCCCCATCTTCCCCTAACAAAAAAATCATCCCTCCTAGCAAAAATCCTCCCCCTCCCCCTATAAATTTCCCCTCCTTGCACAAAATCCAGCCCCTCCCATCTTCTCTCCTAACACATATACCCCCCCCCCTCCCTAATGTCCCCTCCTAGCAAGCATCCTCCCGACCCAACCAATCCGCCCTCCTGGCACCAATACCCTCACCCCAAAAAATCACCCCTCTTAGCACAAATCCTCCCACTTCCCACAAATTTCCCCTCCTAGCACAAATTCCAACCCCTCCCATCTCCCCTACTGGCACATATCCTCTCCCCCCCAATGTCCCCTCCTATCAATTACCCCCCCCCCCAACCCAACCAGTCCCCCCCTCCTAGCACCAATTCCCCCCATCCCCCCAACAAAAAAAATAATCCCTTCTAGCACAAATCCTCCCCCCCCCTACAAATTTCCCCTCCCTGCACAAATTCCAACCCTCCCATCTCCCTTCTAGCACATATCCTCTCCCTCCCCTAATGTCCCCTCCTAGCAAACACCCACCCACACAACCACTCCCCCCTCCTAGCACCAATACCCCCCACCCAAAAAAATCATCCCCCCTAGCAAAAATCCTCTCTCCCCCCTCAAATTTCCCCTCCAAGCACAAATTCAAACTGCCACCCACCCCCCCCCCCCCCTTGGCACATACTGTTCCCCCAAATGTTATGTTCCCTCCTAGAAACCCCCCCCCCTCCACCACCACCACCAATCCCCCCTCATAAGTAGGAATCCCCCCAGATTACCCTTCCTAGCACAAAACCCCCCCCCCTCCCCAAAAAAAATTCTCCTACCACAAATTCAAACCACCCCCCCCATCTTAGTACAAACCCCCCCCCCCCCCATGTTACGTTACCTCCTAGCAAACACCCTCCCACCACAAATCCCCCACCCCCCAGAATACCCTTCCTAGCATATATCCCTCCGCCCCCCCCTCCCCCCCATCATTCTGTTCCCTCCTAGGAAGCACCCAACCACCACCAATCCCCCTCCTACCACAAATCCCCCCCTCCCCCCTCAAAAAAATTCCCCTCTTAGCACAAATTCCCCCATCTCTCCCCCCCCCCCCCACCCTCCTAGCACAAAAGGTTTCCTGTACATTTCTTACCAAGGATGAAGTTTCCAGTCCAGTAAACCTACAAACGCTGCTGGGGGTGACCATTTTTCTTCATGCAAAATGTAAAATGACCTCAAGGCTCGGAATTCTGGGCAATGAGGAAAATATCGGAGAGGGGGAGGGGAGGGAAGAAATCTACAAATATCCGCTGTTCTGTATTGGAGGATGAAAGGTGCAGACTGAATTAATCACTTCTAATCGCAGAACTTCGTGAGATGATTTCTCTATCAGTTACAATGTAACAAAAAGCATCCATTACATTATTTCCTGCATTATTTTCCCGCCATTTATAATATGGGGAGATAAGAATGCGTCTTTTCCCGTCACTGACTCCAATTATACAACGCAAATCGTCTTCTTTGTTTTATGGGTCCAACTCTCATTATGCTGCAAGATAGCAGGGATCTGATTGGGTGTCGTATGTTACACAGATGCTCATTGCTGGGATGTTTTCAGTAAGCAACATTCCTGCTGCCGAGTGGGGGTGGGGGGGGAGCGCTCCCCCCAGCACCCTGCGTGCGACTGACGTAGAGCTACGCCGGTTCATGCAGGAGAGCCAGCTTGCTGTAGTAAAACTGCGGCGGGCGGTCAGGAAACAGTTAAGAACAAATCTACAGAACCAATCATATTTGTATATTTCCTCTGCAATCCAAAATTCTCCCCCCTCCCCCCCAAAATAAGCCAATATTCCCCTCCTTCCAGTGCAAATTTCCCCTCCCAGCACTAATGCTGGCCACCCTTCCTGCTCAAATCCCACCCCTCATTTCCCCCATCCTAGAAACAATCCCCCCCCCCCCCCCACAAAAAAAAAAATCACCCTCCTATCACAAATCCCCCCCCCCCCCCCTATCTCCCTCTCCTAGCACAATGGGGTGGATTTACTAAAGGTAAATAGTGGTTTCTCCAGAGTTTAGTAACGGAGGTGAAGCTTCACATTGCAAAGAATACCCAATCACACGCAAGGAAAATAAATAAAAACAGCATTCCTGCTTGCACATGATTGGATGATGGAAGTCAGCGGAGCTTCTGCTTATTTACTAAGAACCCCTCCCCCAGAGTGCAGTCTATTCGCCTTTAGTAAATCACCCCAAAGTCTCTCCCCTCCCCTAAATCTCCTCTCTTAGCAGAAAAGGTTTCCTCTAAATGACTCCTCAAAGATGAATTTCCAGTCCAGTAAACCTACGAATGTTGCTGGGATGCCATTTATTTCCTGCAGAATGACCTGAAGACCTTGTGAAAATTCTGGGTCAGGTAATGAGCAAAAAAAGGAGGGGGGGGGGGGGGGTTGGGAATCTAGAAAAACCCGTCTACAAACAAGTTTTTGCTGACTGTTGTAGAAATTTGTTGATTGTTTGAATGATTTCTGTATCAGTTGTAGCCGTTACATTGTTTCTTTTATGTTTTGCTCCCTGTTTTAGTTCCTATGGAAGGATAAATAACAAAGTATGAAATACAAAGAAATATTTTCCTGACTTTGTATAACGGACGCCGGAGGAGATTTCTGTGCCCGGGGGAAGCCGCTATTGTATAAAATGCGGAGTGTATGGGGAGATAAGAATGCGTCTCTTCCCGTCACCGATTCCGATTATACACAGCTTATAATCGATGCAAATTCCTTTTATGGGTCCAACTCTCATTACGCTACAAGATAGCAAGGATCTGATTGGGTGCCGTGGGCAGGGACTGACTGGCAACTTTCGGCCCAGGGGGCAAGTACAAACCAGAGGCCCCCCACCCACTCTCCCTCTTTCCCACCTCCTCTTGACCCTGATTCCAGGCTGAAAGGCCGCTCCAGGTACTCACCGAATCTGGGTTCCCAACCTGGCCAGCAGGGGGCAGTTGGTGGGGGGGGGGGGTGGGAAGAGTCTCCAGTGGGGGATGGGACCGGCCTCTGCTCAGACACAGTTTACACCAGGCATCACTAAATGGCGGACCGGGGTCCTGATCCGGACCCCTGTGATTCCACATTTAGAGTTGTTCTGCCCACAGCCATCACCACTGCCAGTCTCACAGAGCCAACAGCTGGAGGCAGGACAGCTATAGACAGAGGGCGGGGGCTATCCAAGTTAACAAGCAAGTGATTGGTTGCGAGGATACAGGGTGGCCATCGCACAAACATGTGATTCGGACCTCTGCTGGAAGAATATTTTATTGACTGGACCTTTGTAAATTTTAATTCAATACCCCTGGTTTACACCATACACGCTGGGGGGGGGGGGGGGGGGGGGGTAATGCGCTCTGTCCTTGTATTCATTCCGCACTCAGTAGATCAGCAGTGGGGATTTTTTTCTTCTCTTCACCTGGAATCCTTTAGGCATGTCTGTGGCAGAAGCAGTGCAGCCTTTTTACAGGGCATGAGAGCGGCCTGAGGGGCAATTACTCCCTCTGCCCCCTGGCCCAGTCCTCCCCTGGCCGGGGGCAACACAGACACTTATTTCAGTTTATTTTAAAGAACTCCAGGTATGGATATCTACCCTGGACCAATGTAACTATATTTAGATTGTAATAATTCCCAAGTCCAATGCCACCGGGCAGAGCCAGCGATATGACTGCAAGGGTGACATTCTGGCCACCACTGTCAGGCTCCATTCACACTTGTGCGACTTGTCATGCAACTTTGGACATCAAAGTCACATGACCAGTCATTCCCAATGAGAACTATTCATATCTGTGCGACTTGAAGTTCCAGTGACTTCAAAGTAGTTCATGCACTTCTTTGGTCCAACTTTTATGCAACTTGAGAGCCATAGACTTCAATGTTACTCTCAAAAGTCGCATCAAAGTCGTACCTGAATGTTATATAGTGCAACAGTTGTGCAAGTTGCACCCATCTAACATTCTTCCCACTGACCACCAATGTAAGGGACATTCTTCTCACTGACCACCAATGTAAGGGACATTCTTCCCACTGACCACCAATGTAAGGGACATTCTTCCCACTGACCACCAATGTAAGGGGCATTCTTCCCACCGACCACCAATGTAAGGAGCATTCTTCCCAATTTTGTTTATTAAAAGTCTTGCAATCAATAAGCATAAAATCAATATACATAAATAAATATATACATATTTACATGAAAAGGGGGGAAAAAAAAAAAAACATAGCAAATTCTGCTCTCAAATAAAGACTGCCTTTACAGCAAAAACAAAACTCACATCATGAAACACATCATTACCGGAAAAAATTATCTTAATAAGACTCACACCACCACACCAGACATCAAACCTGCGAGGTCAAGAAACAAAACCACTCCCATTATGCATGCAGCCCTTCTTCAAAAATGAAGATATTAACTAACAAAAGCTAAGGGCGTGAAAAAAATAGCATAGGAAAAAAGCTTTTCACCCAGAGATGGACAGTTCACCAAAAGCAGGTCTGATATTCCTCCACGCCCTTATCCAGACCGCTCGAGGCTCCCTGCCCTTCTCAAGACCCCGAATCTTCCCAACCTCACCAAGAATATCGTACACCACCACCTCGACAGGGAGGACTTTCTTCCGCAGGGTAATCTGGCACCGTGCATTCCACGTGAAGTAACGGACAACTATACTAACTAGAAAAAGTGTATTCAAATCAAAATCCCAGCGAGTCGGGAATGCCCCGTACACCCACTCTGCATAACTCATGCGATAGAGAAAGGGGATGCCTAGAGCCCTCCCCACCCTTTTATACACCTCTATGTTAAAGGGACACTGGAGCAAAAAGTGGTCCATAGACTCCACTTTACCAACACACTCCGCTCTAGGACAATCCCGATCATCCACAGGGCGATGCTTCAGGTTCCCTCTCACATAGAGCCTTCCATGGAAAGCGAGCCAGGCTTGATCCCTAAACTTCAAAGGGATTCTTCCTAAGTTAATTAAACGCAACCCCTCCCTCATTATGGGGCCTGGGCAATCCCTTAAGGTCAGCGACACACTGAAAGCAGAGCCCAAAATCCTCTTCTCCAGAAGCTTTCTGGGGAGGGACTTGATATCCCCCACTGTCACCTGCCACTGCCTAAGTATTTTCAGACACGGGGCAACATAAGCCGGAAGCTTGCCATGTCGGACTCTCAGACTTTTCACTGGCCCGCCATCTTCCCAGCATCGCAGAAAAGGCCTAAACCAAGATTGAAAAATACCCACCCATCCCGGCGGGGTCTCTGCTAACATATTACCAAGATTATACTTTAAAAAAAGCAGAGAAAAGAAAACTATAGGGTTGACCATTCCTAGACCACCCTCCCGCCTGGACAGGTAAGTTACATTGCGTTTGATCAGGTTCAGCCTATTTCCCCATAACAGTTGGAAAAAGCAGCTGTACACCCTTGCATAGAGAGATTCCGGCAAGATACAGACAAAGCTGACATATAAAAAGATTGGGATCAGGTAAGTTTTAATCAAGTCAACCCTTTCCCTCAAGGAAAGTTTCCATTTCTTCCAGCTTGCCACCTTGGCATTGGCATTCAACAACCTGCTTTCCCAATTTCGATGACCATAGTCACCAGGACCAAATTTGATGCCCAACACTTTAATTTCCTGCTGGGGCTCTGGGAAGGCATCCGGAAGTTCGAAGCTTTCACCCTCCTCACCCATCCAGAAAACTTCACTCTTTTCATGATTGATTTTAGAGCCAGAAGCCTCAGTGTACTGCTCTATCACAGAGACCACCTCCTGCGCCTCCTCCATCCCAGAGATAATAACAGACACATCATCGGCATAGGCCACGACCTTCAAAGGCGGCACACCAGCAATGCCCAAAGGCACCCCACACAACGATCCACTCTCTAACCTTCTTATGAAGGGGTCGATTGCGAATACATATAGCAGGGGGCTCAAAGGACACCCCTGGCGCACACCAGAGCCAACCTCAAAAGGCCGTCCAACCCAACCATTAACAAGTGGGAAGCTCTCAGCCCCTTTATATAATGTTTTCAGCCAATCAATAAACCTCCCCTGCAGGCCGTATCTACCAAGTAGCAAATACAGGTACTCATGATTGACTCGATCAAAAGCCTTCGCCTGATCCAATGCCAGCAAGTACTTTCTCCATCCAGCAGCCCTGCATCGCTCCAAAGCCTCCCGGACAGCTAAAATTGCTGAAAAGGTACTTCTGCCCTGGACCGAGCAGTGCTGATGATTGGACAACAAATCGCCTGCTACTGACGACAAGCGCCAAAAAAGAATCTTCGCCAAGATCTTTCTATCAACATTGAGAAGACTGATGGGGCGCCAGTTCTCAATTATTGAGGGGTCTTTACCTTTTGACAGAAGAATCACAGCGGATTGCCTCATGGAGGGAGGGAGAGAACCCTCTTCTAAACAGCTGTTATAAACCTCCGCTAAAAAGGGAGCCAGAATGGACTTAAAACACTTGTAAAATTCAGCTGTCAACCCATCTGGCCCAGGCGACTTTTTGGTAGCCAGCTTCTCTATAGCACGAACTACCTCATCCGCTGAAATTGGTTCTGTCAAATCCATCAAAGGCAATGTATCATTTCCCAATCCTGGAGTAGAATCCCGACTAAGGTCCTTTCTTCCCAGAAGGTCTGCGTAATATGACCTGAAGATCTCCAGGATCCCTGATCTGGACTTCACCAGGGAACCCGTACTATCCCTCAGACCTATGACCGTCTTAACTGCTATGCCTTGCTTACAGTTCTGGTAAGGATCAGGCGAGTGATATTTCCCGTAATCTCTCTCCAGAACCAAGGAGGCATGCCGGTCGTATTGACACTTCCTAAGAAGAAGCTTTACCTCCGAGATCTCCCCTGGATCTCCTCCATACGAGACAAGACGATCAAGCTTCCTCCGCAAATGCTGGTAGGCAATATACATACCAAGCTGCTTCTTCTTACTTATGGCCTTGAAAAGTCCAATCGCCCTTTGTTTCACAAGCTCCCACCACTCTGACTTACTGCTGCAAAAGTCCAGAATAGAAACCTGTGCCTGAAAAAAATCCTCAAAGGATTGTCTTACCTCTACATCTTCCAGGAGAGCCGAATTCAGTTTCCAGGTACCCCTTCCCCTGGGTGGAGTGTCCGAGGCATTCAGAGTCACAGACAGCATACAGTGGTCAGAGAACTCCACCGCCCTTAACTCAGGAGCCAAGAAAGCAGAGTTCTCCTTTAAAAAAAACCTATCTATCCTACTCTGACTATTCCCTCTCTGAAACGTGAATCCCGTGCTGCCAGGGCAGTGCTTAATGTGCACATCTACCAGGCCTGCTTGTCTAACCTGTTGTGCAGTGTGGTAAAAAATCTGATTATTATAATTTATTACTAAAGGGCGGTGTCTGAATTATCAATAGAATTATTACGCAGTGCCTCCAGCCGATTACAGCAAGTAATTTAATAACTAAAAAAAAACGATCAATTTTGTTCAGACACTCAATAGTATACCACAGCAATTTCCTGAGTTCTTAAAGCTTATGGTGATTTCTTACCAATATATAAATATCTCCCAATAAATTAATAAATAAAGATAATTTATTAAAATACAAGTATAATTATATATTCACATACAAAACTAAATTTACTGGTGATTCATATTACATACATACAATCAAAGATATGTTGCACAGTTACAATGTGATTACCCTATAAATTTTAGAAAACGAAAACAGAAGTAGATACAACCGGACAGAAAGTAAGATTAACCGTAATTTAAAATATCAAAAACAAAATGCCTGACCGCTCTCGAGACAATTTCTCACTTTCCGCGGCCGTAGGAAAGAAAGAAACTTCTCTCAAAGAGCAACACACTATTATACCCAAATACATTCCAAATTCAATAAATCTGCTAAATTAGCATTCTCCTTATACAAAACAATTTCAATTAATAAAATTGATTAATTAAGTGGGGAAAAAGTTAAACTTGCTCTACCCAATGTAAATTATCATATCAAATTTCAGACAGTACAATACAGTTCCTACTGTCTTGGAAGCAAATGTGTTAAGGAAAAATTATTAAGTCTATATCTCACCACTCCAACACAATAGGCTAGGTGGGACTTTAATTGAGACCCCAGCAGGTAGTGCCCGGTGTCTCCATCCCTGTATCAAGAAAAAAATGAGGTTGAAGGATTATAAGAGGTGCATGGAAGTCAGCCAGCCCCCAGTCTGATGTACTCACCCTCCAGTCTGTCACCAACCAAGTAGACCTGTCTCATGATACAAAGAACAGGGGTTTAGTTGACACACATTTGCAAACGCATGTGTAAGCTGCAGAGCCCCTACACGGCACCCTGTTATATCTGCAGTCCTAACACTTTCTAATTTAGTGTCTCCACACATGGCCGCTAATGGATGGATGGGGGAACAGGTGGGAGGGAGACAGCCCAAACCTCCCCCAACCCACCCCCATCCATGACTGGTCTGTTGTCTCAAAACTCAAATAACTAAGTTGTAACCATGGTACAAACTGGAAAGGACCAGCTGAGAAGCATTACACCTCCATCCCCTTGGTGGATGCAGTATAAAGACAGATTGGGATTTTATATATGGGGCATGGCCTGTAAAGCACAATGCCTTTCAATCCCTAATTTCCTATTTGGGACTTTGTGTGAGACAAGCAGGTCATGCTATTGGTCTCCATCCCTGTATACGGAAAAATTAAGGTCAAATCAGACTGCATCCACCAAAAACGCACGAAAATCGCAAGGTGGGACTTTATATGAGGCACCAAGCTGTAGGCAAGGCGTCTCCATCCCTGGTTGCTTAAACACAATAGGCTAGGTGGGACTTTAAGTGAGACCCCAGCAGGTAGTGCCCGGCGTCTCCATCCCTGTATCAAGAAAAAAATCTTATAATCCTTCAACCTCATTTATATCTCACCACTCCTTCCAAGGAAAAAAAAAATGTTCAAGGTATGGTGGTTCGTCTTAACAGCAAGAGATCAGCAAGGTGGGCATTGGTCAATGGCAGCGGTCTTCCCTGAGTTATCCAGAAGTCTTTTCCAACGTCTCTCCTTTAGGTGTGTTTTTCAGTGTCCCTTCTATTTCCCAGTGTCCTCTTTTATATGATCAGGAACTATTGATTGTATTGACCACTCCCCAACCAATATTGACTGTCTCCTCAGTGGTGGTTTCAGAAGTTGGCAGTGACTGGTCATCACTCACCTGCCCATTGGCTAACAGTTCAGTCACATCATTGGAATTGGGATTGTCCTATGATGTGATGTGGGGTTTTGCTGTAAACCATATTATTATGAATCATATTTTTGGGGATTTGGCGATTTGCTTTTATAACATTCCAGTACCTTGTCCCAAGATGGCGTTCTCTGCTGGTTGTATGATTATTAGTAGCTCCATTAATTATTCCTGTAGGAAACGCTTTATTCCATTTTTCCATAATCTTTGTGCAAAATTTTAATCACAATGCATTCATAGGGATAGATCACGCCTTCTGTAGTTTATAGCTCATTGGACACTACTTATGATTTGGTGGGTGAGCCGTCTCTGTTGATGAGTTATTCCCTTTTTTTTTTTAAATGATGGGAATCTCCCTTGAAGATTTATAAAAATTCATCCCATGTATTACTTTTAATGAATTATTCCTGTTATGCATTAGCCTTTGCATATAACAACATCAAAATTAAATATATAGTGATAAACGGATATATACACACATATATATATAAATAAATATATATATATATATATATATACATACACACATGCATACACGTCCAATAATTAGTCAGCAACTTTGAGCTAGGCTTGTATTGTCAGCTACGTGACTCCCCCTCCCTCATCCATAGATGATAAAGAAATAGATAAATCTGATACCAATTCATCCCCTGATAAAACAGAAAATGTGTTGCCAAGAGGAACCTCTCCTGGGTCTGACTGTAAGGAGGAAACGACCGCTTTACTGGTCTTCCTCTTCTTCTTTTTCTTCCTCCTTATCCTCTCCCACCCCTCATCATCTGATTCCTCCTCAACAGAGGGTGAGACATGGGACATGGACACCCCTCCCTCAACCCCATCGACCCCACCACCATCCAGCACCCCTGCACCCTCTTGGCCATGTTTGTCGAGGGACAGGGACTAGGGGTGGAGTAGGCAGAGAGTAAAGATCTGCTAAATCTGCCCCCCCAGCAGCTTCCGCTAGTCTGGAGGATCTACGCAGGGCCGTTTGAAGGAATTTGGGGGCCCCAAGCAAAATGGACATGGAGGCCCCCCAACCCCCCGCACACACGCAAAGCCTTTTTTTTTTATCAGCTAAAAGGTATAATATATACATATATATTTCCATGGTGCCCTGTGTGTGGGGACGTGTCAGCGTCGCATACTGACGATCCCTGGCGGTTTCTGTTTGATTGTGAATAGTTCTTGTAACATATGGCCTCTATGTGAAATCCAGCTCAACTCAATGGTCTCTCCTGTGAGGAATGATGTGTACATACATTTGCATTATCCCACACAATTTTAATAAAAATATATGAAAAATATATGATTCATATATTTTTATTAAAATTGTGTGGGATAATGCAAATACACACATCATTCCTCAGAGGAGAGACCATTGAGTTGAGCTGGATCCCCCCATATACAGATATCCCTCCCCCTACATACAGACATCCCCCCTATATACAGACATCCCTCCCATATACAGACATCCCCCCCCCATATACAGACATCCCTCCCCCTACATACAGACATCCCCTCCCTATATACAGACATCCCTCCCCCCATATAAAGACATCCCCCCCATATACAGACATCCCCCCCCCATATACAGACATGCCCCCCCCCATATACAGACATCCCCCCCCATATACAGACATCCCTCCCCCTACATACAGACATCCCCTCCCTATATACAGACAACCCTCCCATATACAGACATCCCCCCCATATACAGACATGCCCCCCCCATATACAGACATCCCTCCCCCTACATACAGACATCCCCTCCCTATATACAGACATCCCTCCCCCCATATACAGACATCCCCCCCCCCATATACAGACATGCCCCCCCCATATACAGACATTCCCCATATACAGACACCCCCCCATATACAGACATCCCTCCCCCATATACAGACACCCCCCCCCATATACAGACACCCCCCATATACAGACATCCCCCCCTCCTTGGCATAGATTGCAGAAGATGAAGCAGAAAAAAACCCGGGAACAGACCTTCCCTGCAGAGCAGACACATGGGATGTGATGAGTTCCATTCACTTCCTGTACTTCTCTGTACCATGTGACCAAACAGTCACATGGTCTGTGACATCACCAGGGTCCTTCTACTGGGCAGGAACTAGCCACTACCAATGGAAATCCAGCGCTAGCCTGGGCCCCTCCTCCTCCTCTCACTAAAGCAGCAACGGCCACCGGGCCCCTCCCCACCTCACACAGAAGCAGCGCCGCTGCCGGGCCCCTCCCCAGCTCCCCTCCTCACACTGAATCAGCGCTGGGCCCCTCCCCTCCGTCCACTACTTATCGTCCGTCATATACACCACGTCCGGAGTGCCCGACTGCTCAGTCTGCCGCTGTACATTTTATATCCAGGAGAAATAGATGACTTACAAAGTTGTTGTCTTGGGGCCCCAGGCCAGCTCGGGGCCGCAAGCAATTGCTTGGTTTGCCTGCCTTGTTGCGACGGGCCTGGATCTACGCACAGTAGATATAGGAACAACCACAGGAGGGACAGACTCAGCGACCACATCACCAGGGGAAACAGAATCTGACACAACAGGGGCAAAAACAATTTCCTCCCTAGCAAGTTATGCAGTGCCTCTGGGCACAGGCTATATGGAAGACCCAGCTGCTGGCACAAATTGCACCGAATCTGGGTGCATTCTCTGGCCAAATGGCCTAAATCCTGGCACAGTAAGCACTTCTTGATGGTGCAGGAAGATGCAAAGTGACCTTTTCACCACATTTATTACACACCCTAGGCTGACCCTGGTAAAAAATGGCCAGCCTATCCCCTCCCAGAAAGGCTGAGCAGGGAAAGTGCTGTACTACATTGCACCCTCAAGTTTAGTGACACTGTCCAGGCCCCTGTCCATATCCCATGCTCATCAAGGACCTTCCGCAGTGGAGTGAGGACCTCGCCATATCGGCGTAGCCATACTATTAAATCAGCCTCTGGTATGGACTCATTATGCACCAAGATTGTCACCGACTTTATCAGAGGCTGCCTTGAAATCACCTTTGGCACCAAACCACTCCACTGCTGAAGGCCCTTGTACCTCCTATATCTCTCCTAAAAGAGATCCAAACTCTCAGGTTTCACAAAAGACAAATCAAATTCATAACTCCCCACTGGGCAAATTAAAGCAAAAATATCACAGGCTTTAAACCCCATTTCCAAAATCAACTCAGCCACTCTCCCCCTTACTGGTGGGGTTCCCTCCCCCTCCCGCCTTAACTGAACCACATTCCTCCTCCTGTGCCCACCAACCAGCCCCCCACCAAACCTCCCTGAAATGTGATTATTATAATTAACAAAATTCCCACCACCCACCGTGGTGCGACTCCCCAAAACCAAAGCATAGCTCCCTATAATCCTCCGAGCAGAAGATCCATCCGTTTGTTTTGAACCAAATGAATCCTTCCTGTGCTGAGCAGGGGGAGAAATGTCATTTTTATCTGGGTTTTACCAGGTATCTTCTCCTCCACCAGGACAGGGCTTTCAGCGGATGATAGTGAAGGCTCCTCTAAAACAGCAGCTAAGGGCAGCTACTCGCTCTGGTGAGTTTGAAATTCTCTTGGTGGAAGATGACTGAAGCACATTTATGAATTCTTACATTAACGCCGGTGTTACCGATTGATACTTGTTCACTACATTTGGACATTATATTGGAATCCTAAAATTTGAATTGTATTGCAATAATTATGTTCTTTGCTTTATATGAGGAGCTTTACTATCATTCTGAAAAATCTGGTGCAGCTCTGCATGGAAACCAATGAGGTTCCAGGTTTCTTTGTCAAAGCTTCAGTGAAAAAGCTGGAGTTAGAAGCTGATTGGCTACCATGCAGGGCTGCACCAGATTTTGCACTCTCCAGTTTAAGTGAATCAACCCCATAGAGTGAGCCAAGCAGAGTATTTCTGTTATCCTTGACACTGGTTGCATAATGACTCCATACCCAACTGCCCACCAATGTTTATGGCAATCCCGAACATGGCTTGCAGCAGAATTAAAGCAGACCCTTACAGAATTTGCATTGTCTTGGATTCCTAGAAGAAAAACACACACAAAGCGGATTAGTTTGACGCAATCACATGCTGACCCATTGTCCACTCAGTCCAGCCTCCCATTGTGTTTCTGGACATATAATATTCGTTTGTTAAGTTAATCTGTATTCGATTTGTAAACTGATTCTCTGCCTTGTATTGTTGATCATGAGGACACCAATGCTGAACGAAAATTACGCCTTTGGGCAGTAGGGAAGAAAGAATGAAAGGAGAAGGGAAGAGCAACTACAACATACAAGGGACCCGGAGTAAGTGAGTTGCTAATGGACTGTAGACGGTACCTAGTTCAGCGGATATCAGGTATGCAAAATGGTTTAACTGCTTAGGAAGTTTTTTGCCAGGCGCATGATCAGTCAGGATTTGTTCTAGCTGTTTAGGGAATTTCCCCTGACTTGCTGTCCTGCATTCATAACACGATTCATAACAGGAAGTGAAAGGCAATCTCTCCAAAGTGAGAGCTAATTTCTATCTTTGACAGCTGCCTCTGGAACATGGTGTCCCCCTTGAAAGGTTACCCTCACATTCTGTTCTTGTGACAACTGTAAAATCTAGGATTTCCCATCATAAACAGAGAAAGGCTAAATCTCCCCAGCAGGCACACAGACTGCAATAAAAACCTGGCAGAGGTTCTAATACATTAATTTCTGCACACCTTTTCCCATACAGTATTGAAGATACATACAGCAGGGCAGCTAGCTTTCCTAGGAGTCCAGAAAAGACAAACCCTTCCTACTGGTCCAGTGACAGGTCAGTGATCCTTCTCCCCAGACAGGTTGTGCTCTGACCTGTTTAGTGCTTTCTGCAACAAAGAATTCATCTCTTAATCTCCTTCTCCTTCCTTCGTATTCTCCCTCTTCCTCTCTTTCCTTCTATTTCCCCTCCCAAATCCTTTCTATCACTTTCTCCTTCCCTTCTTTCTCCCTCCCTACTTCTTCTCCCTACCCTCTTACCTCTGATCCCTTCTCTCTCATTCCCTCTCCCAAGAGCGTTTCTAAACCCTGGCATCTAGAGCACATACCCCAGGTCTTCTATTGAGTGCTGCAGGTCTTCTACTGAGTGACTAGGGTCTTCTACCGAGTCCCCCGAGTCTTCTACCGAGTCCCCTGAGTCTTCTACCCAGTCCCCCAGTCTTCTAAAGAGTGGCTCAGGTTCTCTACCAAGTGTAGGAACACAGTGGCGATTTTGACTCTGAGGAAGAGGATCCTCCCTCAAAACGCGTAAGCCACATCAGGTTTTGAGGACGCCATGATGCTATCCAGCAGTAGAGAAGTGTCCTGGAAGCGAGCGGTGCCCATTTCCTTTATGCTTGTTCATATGCTACGTTTGTGAGTATATTGTACGCTACCCTTCTTTGATTTTAATAAACTTTTAAGTGGTGATGCACAGGGTCGGTGCGCCCTTCTCTTGTTGTTTTCTTGTAGTGCCTTTTGGATGCCCTTGGTCCTGAGGGGGGCAGCAAGACCACTTCATTTGTGTCATAAAACCAAGTAGAAGATTCTCCTTGCCGCATACCACTTGAGCGCAGGAGAGATATTGTTCTCTACCAAGTGTCCCTGGATCTTCTGCCGAGTGAACTGGGTCTTCTACTGAGTCCCCAAAGTCTCCACTGTGAAATGCAGATGATACGTTTTATGCTTTATGCATACAGTATTTGTACCAAGTCCTCTGAGTCTTCTACTGAGTGACTCGGGTTCTCTACCGAGTGTCCTGGGTCTTCTACCGAGTGTCCTGGGTCTTCTACCGAGTGTCCTGGGTCTTCTACTGAGTGTCCTGGGTCTTCTACCGAGTCCCTTGGGTCTTCTACCAAGTCCCCCGGGTCTTTTACTGAGTGTCTCAGGTCTTCTACTGAGTCCCCCTGGTCTTCTACTGAGTGTCCTGGGTCTTCTACCAAGTGTCCTCCTGGGTCTTCTACCGAGTCCCTCGGGTCTTCTACCAAGTCCCCCGGGTCTTCTACTGAGTGTCTCAGGTCTTCTACTGAGTGTCCTGGGTCTTCTACTGAGTCCCCCTGGTCTTCTACTGAGTGTCCTGGGTCTTCTACTGAGTGTCCTGGGTCTTCTACCGAGTCCCTTGGGTCTTCTACCAAGTGTCCTGGGTCTTCTACTGAGTGTCTCAGGTCTTCTACTGAGTGTCCTGGGTCATCTACTGAGTGTCCTGGGTCTTCTACCAAGTGTCCTCCTGGGTCTTCTACCAAGTCCCCCGGGTCTTCTACTGAGTGTCCTGGGTCTTCTACTGAGTCCCCCTGGTCTTCTACTGAGTGTCCTGGGTCTTCTACCAAGTGTCCTCCTGGGTCTTCTACCGAGTCCCTCGGGTCTTCTACCGAGTCCCCCGGGTCTTCTACTGAGTGTCCGGGGTCTTCTACCAATTCCCCGGGTCTATGTTGTCATATGCAGATGATACGTTTTATGCATTATACATATTTTCAATCCATATATTCATTATTTTCTCATGATAATGTAACATTACAGTTTTTAGACCGATTATTCAAATGTTTAATTCATGCTCAGTAATAATAATAAAAAAAAAGTTTGTATTAGACCAAAGTGATCATCATGGTATCCTTTTTATCTGCATGCCCAGAGATTTCCCTGATCTATTAGGACCCTAGAAATGCCTCTGCCTTCTCCCTCCCTCTTTGCCTATCTCCGTTTGTGTTCATAAAAATGTTGCCTCTGCATAAACTTTCAACTTAGGGATGAGTTAAAAGTTTGGTTCAAACACAAGTTCGAACTTCAGCTGTTCGGACGAACGCAGGACTTTTTACTCATTTGGCGGAAGCTACTCTATACAAAATCTTCCTTGCTGCCAGTGGTTGGTAAGGAAGCCCCCCTCTGAATCATATCAGGCTACATTCCCTCAACAAAGGGTGTACCTTGTAACAATGATGACGGAGACAAGGACATCTTCCCCACAATTTTGACCCAGTGGTTGTAGAGTTCTATGGGCATGGGGATTGCTTTTTTTGGCCAGGTTGTCTGTGGCGCCCAAATGGCCTACAGGTATGGCAATAAAATGTATGAAAGTTTTACTAATCTGTACAACTACCTACTGGCAGTGGCGTAGCGTGGGTTGTCAGCACCCGGGGCAAGGCTAGTAATTTGCGCCCCCTAACCTGCGAGATTTTAGCACTTGAGTCTCTTCCACTAGATTCGTTAAAGAAACCCTTACCCCCTAAGCACTTTAGAGCAGGCCAGTGTCCCCACAGATCACCTTTTAGAGCAGGGTCCCCATAGATCCCCCTTTAGAGAATGGTCCCCATATAATCTATGGGGACATTTCTCTAAAGTGGGGAATCTATGGGGACCCTGCTCTAAAAGGGGATCTATGGGGACCCTGGCCTGCTCTAAAGGGGATCTATGGGGACCCTGGCCTGCTCTAAAGGTCTAAAGGGGATCTATGGGGATCCTGCTCTAAAGGGGGGATCTATGACATAGATCCCCTTTAGAGCAGGGTCCCTATAGATCCCCCTTTAGAGCAGGCCTGGGCAGGTCCCCCATAGATCCTCCTTTACAGCAGGCCAGGGTGAGGTGAGGTCCCCCATATAGATCCCCCCTTACAGAAGGCCAGGGTGAGATCCCCCATATATATCCCCCCTTACAGCAGGCCAGGGTGAGGTCCCCCATATAGATCTCCCCTTACAGCAGGCCAGGGTGAGGTCCCCCATATAGATCCCCCCTTACAGCAGGCCAGGGTGAGGTGAGGTCCCGTCCCCCATATAGATCACCCCCTTTACAGTAGGCCAGGGTGAGGGGGATCTATATGGGGGACCCCGGACCTCTCCTCACCCTGGCCTGCTGTAAGGGGGGATCTATATTGGGGACCTCATCTCACCCTGGCCTGCTGTAAGGGGGGATCTATATGGGGGACGGGACCTCACCTCACCCTGGCCTGCTGTAAGGGGGGATCTATATGGGGGACGGGTCCTCACCTCACCCTGGCCTGCTGTAAGGGGGATCTACATGGGGGACCTGGTCCCCCATATAGATCCCCCCTTACAGCAGGCCAGGGTGAGGTCCCCCATATAGATCCCAGGTCCCCCATATAGATCCCCCCTTACAGTAGGCCAGGGTGAGGTGAGGTCCCGTCCCCCATATAGATCACCCCCTTTACAGTAGGCCAGGGTGAGGTGAGGTAAGGTCCCCCATATAGATCCCCCCTTACAGCAGACCAGGGTGAGGGGGATCTATATGGGGGACCCCGGACCTCACCTCACCCTGGCCTGCTGTAAGGGGGATCTATATGGGGGACCTTACCTCACCTCACCCTGGCCTGCTGTAAGGGGGATCTATATTGGGGACCTCACCTCACCCTGGCCTGCTGTAAGGGGGGATCTATATGGGGGACCTCACCTCACCCTGGCCTGCTGTAAGGGGGGATCTACATGGGGACCTGGTCCCCCATATAGATCCCCCCTTACAGCAGGCCAGGGTGAGGTGAGGTCCGGACCCTGGCCTACTGTAAGGGGGGGCTCTATATGGGGGACCCCAGACCTAACCTCACCCTGGCCTGCTGTAAGGGGGGGTCTATACTCAGTCCTGACTCCTGTCCTGTGTCACTCGTGACTCCTACCTTTTTTTTGCAGGTGCACCCGATCACAGCAGGCTATGTCTTCTCTTCTCCTCCAGGTCCTCTGGCTCCTAGGTTTTCCTCCTGCGTCTGTCGCCACTGGCTCTCTCCTTGTCTGGCCTGTGTCACCTGCCGCCGCTGCCAGCTTCTTCTTGCTGCTGCTGCCTGGGCTGGTGTGGCTCCCGCGCTCAGCGCTGCGCTGGGCGGCCGCTGCAGTGCACTGTCCCTCCCCCAGATTGTCCCTCGCTCTCCGCACGCCTGGCAGCCCCCCCCCCCCCCTCCACAGTGGGCGGCGACCCGGCGGCTCGGATCGGATTTGCACAGCGCCGCCGCCACAGCCAGCACTGCAGTGTGAGAGAATAAGTGAGCCAGGCAGGGCAGAGCTGCGGGTGCGAGCGCGCCCCCCCCAGATGTTGCGCCCGGTGCGGCCGGCCCCCCCTGCACCCCCCACGCTACGCCACTGCCTACTGGGGCCCCTTGACTGCACAGGCTATATTCTAAAAAAGGTAAATTTAGCCTTTAAGCCAATAAGGCGAGGTGGGGATTTTAAGGACCGCCCTAGCGGATCTCTAGCCCTGCTTATCTTGGGGATCATTATAGAAACTCTTCAAGAGGTGGATGCCAACAAATGATTTTAGTCTTTTCTCATTCTCTCTTTTTCTTTATCAGCTTTCCCTCCTTCTTCCATTATATGAGCTTCTCTTCTCTTTTCTTTCTTTAGCCTCCGCAATACCTGATCATTGTTGGGGTACAACAATGGACCTCCCTGTCTCTCCATCTTTTACTTTCTCTTCTCTTGTCAGTCTCCAGGTTACTAGACAACAAACTCACATTGCAATAAATTGTTGAGCCAGTAAGTCCAGAATTTATTTTTGGAGTGAGAAATGGATCTGTTTGGTGCAGGATGCCAGATTGACCCGCCGCCATCTCCAGAAATGTTTATACTGGATGGAGGAGTCGAGAGGTTTGAAGAAATGGAGGATCAGCTGAAGAAAGTTCTGAGAACCTCGGAGGTCAGGCCCCTGGGACACGTCCCGGGAGGGTGTATAAGCCAAACCCAGAACTTCGATACGGATCGGGGGAAGATATTTGTGAAGATAAATCGCAGGCCACAGGTTATAATTTTTGTCTGTGTATTTTGTCTCCTTAATCTCTTTTGATGATATTGGCTTACATTTTAATTTTAGCACTTAGGCTCAATTTCCCCCGCCGCCATGTCATAGCTGAAGGAAAAAAAAAAAATTAGCTTCCATCAGGTAAATTGAGGTTCCCTGCACTGCTCCTGTCCTGGTAGAAGAGAAGGCTTCTGATAAACGTTTTATGAGGGTACTGGAACACTCATGATTTGCCCCTAATGTTGCAAGAAAAGAAAAGAAAAAGGCTAATTGGTTACATTTAGTGATTTCAACATCTCTTAATTTAAAGGAAGCTCCACTGTCATGAAAAAAATAAATAAAATATAAATAATAATAATATTATTATTATTATTAATAATAAAAATAATAATAATATAAAAAATAAAACAATAATAATAATAATAATAATAATAATAATAATAATAATAATAATAATAATAATAATAATAATATAATAATATTAAATATTAAAAAGTAGCAAAATAGCTCCACTGTCATGAAAAAAATAAATAAAATATCAAGTAATAAAATATCATTATTAATAATAATAAAATGAATAATAAAAAGAATAATATAATAAATAAAACAATAATAATAACAATATTAAATATTAAAAAGTAGCAAAATAATACACAATTGCTACACATGCCAAGCTATAATTTAATGTTATTTTAAACCTCTCCTTTACAATCTGCCACCGCTGTAATCGTAAAATTCAATGCAAAATGGCAACTTGGAGGAGTTCTGTCCCCCCCCCCTCCAGAAATGTTATTTGTTGCTTGTGTGATTGGCTTACAGGTTAGATTTGAGGCATCCCCTGCAATATAAATTTTAGTTTTGGTGAGATACTTCTCAAGGCTTAAATGCTTCTAAAGGGATGCAGACCCTGCAACCTTTCTCATTAGAACACTGAAAGTGCAGCAGGGGATTATAATGAACTAGACGACCCCCATGTAAAATGTGTCTGAAAAGTATATAGTGATATAAACTGTTATTTCTTCACCGGAACAAAAAGTAGAAGTCTGAACATTAATCACAGAGAGAGGAATTTTATTTTCTTAAAAAAGTGGAGTTGCTCTTGTAAGGGATCAGAGGGATGTACAGCCGGCTCAGAGACAGTCCAGTAAAAGTAAAATGTGCTTTTATCCAGCTTTAAGGCAAAGCAAACAGAAATACGATAGGCTTAGGTTGAAATAGAGTCCCGCACACGGGTAAAGCACAGTCCCTGCAGACCACAGGCTTGTCATGAAATAGAGTTCCGCACAAGGGTGAAGGACAGGCTTATAGGCAATACTTCACAGATCTAACCCGAGCTACAGTCCTTTATAGAGGTTGTATCTCACCTAGGGTTACCACCTCATCCCTTTAAACCAGGACACACATTGATTACACAGGTTCTGGGGCTGATAAGGGGGTAATTAAACTCACTTGCCTTGTCTGCATTATAGCGAGCGTTGTGATTGACGATGGATTTACATCGGGGGACGAATTTTTTTTTTTTGTTTTTAATAAAGGACTTTCCAAAAACTTTTCTGTGGTTTTTACTTTTTTTTACACTTTATTGGTGAATGGGTAGGGGTATAATGTACCTGACACCCATTGACATGGGGGGGGGGGGGGCGGGATCTGGGGGCCCTCTTGTTAAAAGGGGCTTCCAGATTCCGATAAGCCCCCCACCCGCAGACCCCCACAACCAGAGCCCAGGGTTGTTGGGAAGAGGCCCTTGTCCTCATCAACATGTTCCCTTGTAACCCTTATGTTCAGGGCAAGGGGCCTGGTATGGTTCAGGAGGGGGGGGGGTGCTCGCTCGTCCCCCCCCATCCTGGCCTGCTAGTCTGCATGCTCAGATAAGGGTCTGGTATAGATTTTGGGGGGACCCCACGCCGTTTTGGGGGCACCCCAAAGCATCCTCCCCATGTTGAGGGCAAGTGGCCTGGTATGGTTCAGGAGGGGGCGGGGTGCTCGCTCTTCCCCCCCTATCCTGGCCTGCCAGGCTGCATGCTCAGATAAGGGTCTGGTATAGATTTTGGGGGAAACCCCACACCATTTATTTTTTTAAATTTTGGTGTGGGGTTCCCCTTAAAATCCATACTAGACCCAAAAAGCCTGGTATGGACTGGGACGGGGGACCCTACATCGTTTTTGTAATGTTTTTTTATCTGTATTGCCGGGAGTCGACAATACATTACAGCCGTGAGCAAGTTTAGATGACATTTGTTCCTTTAGAAATGTCAGTTTTGCTGCAGCAGGCTCCATACATCGTACTGATGCCCCACTTTACAGGCAGACAAAGGGGACCCCCCAGGCACAATATTTAAAGGAATTTTTCATTTTTGTTTCACTTTATTAAAATGATTATTTTATTATTAAAATCACTGCTCCTGTAAAAATTATTGTTTTAAAAACTTTTTTTGCATTGATACATGTCCCCCCCTCCCTCCCCAGGGCAGTACCCGCACCCCCATACACTTTTTATGGCAATAATTTACTTATAAACCTTTTAAATGTGAACTTTTGATTTTTCATGTTCGTTTCCCATTTACTTTAATAGAGTTTGCATGTTCATAAGAACTTTTCCCTGTTCTGATGTTCTGGTGCGAAGGGAACCGGGGGGGGGGGGGGGGAATTGATCCGCCCATCACTACTAGAGACTTCCTTTCAAAGACATTTCTGTTATTTTCTCTGCTTTGTCTTTTTCAGGCCTGGACTATGTTCAGTGGGGAAGTGGCCAGCTTGGAGGAGATCCGGAAAACATGCGCTGTACGAGTGCCAGAACCCATAGCATTAACAGAGCTGCCAGCAGGGGGTGCTCTCCTTGTTATGAAACACATTGAGATGAAACCGATAAGCCGGTAAGCATCGTCCGGTCATAAGACCAAAGTGGTCACTTACCATTATAGATTTTTTATTGATATTTAGGTATTGATAGATATTTATTAGGCTTTGATATTTGTGAATAGTGATGTCGGCACCACTGAAGATCCAGCGCAAGGCTGAGATAGTTGCCAACATTCTCCAAAAATGTTAAGGGACACTTTTTTGTCTGTAGGCGGAGTATTAGCTGAATTAGGGGTGGAAGGGAAAGGGCCCCACAACAGGAGCAAAGGACCCTGGAGACCAATGGAAAGGGCCCCCTGGATGGAGGGGGGCTTTCATGGTTTCTTGCACCGGGGCCCTGAAGGTTCTAGTTTCGTCTCTGCCAAAAGCACTTTAAATGCACAAACAGGAGAGGGGATTCCCTTCCTGAGAAATGAATAAGTCATCTAATCAAAGTAACTGGGAGCAGAGGAACTACTGCAACCAGCATATACCACTAACCATAATCAGTACAGAAATAATACAAGGTTTATATAGGTATTATCAGCATAGGTCCCGATAGGAGTCCTGGTGGAATTCTGCATATACACCCGGGTATATATATATAGTTATTAATAAAGACACTTCTATCACCAGTCTTTAGAAAGTTACATTATATATATAGCCACAAGCTGTGGGCAACAATAGTAAACTATTAAACATAGGAGCACTTTCCTAATAATCCCTGCTTCTGGTCAGGATTCAGCAACCGCTCTTCCTTTGACTTCTCTCTCTCTCTCTTCTCACTCTCTCTCTCTTCTCACTCTCTCTCTCCTCTCTCTTTCTTTCTTTCTTTCTCTCCTTGCTCCCTCGCTCTCCTCTCCCTCGCTCTCCTCTCCCCCTCTCTCTCTTCTTTGCCCCTCTCTCTCTTCTCCCTCTCTTTCTCCTCTCACCCCTCTCTCCCCTTTCTCTCCCTCACTCTCTTCTTTCCTCTCCTCTCTCCCCCTCTCTCACTCTCTCCACTCTCTCACCCCTCTCCTCAATCTCTTTCTCCTCGCTCTCCCCTCTCCGCTCTCTCACCCCTCTCCTAAATCTCTCTCCTCTCTCTCTCCCCTCTCCTCTCTCTCCCCTCTGACCCCCTCTCCTCTCTCTCTCCCCTCTCTCTCTTCTCTCTACCCGCTGTCCTCTCTTTCTCTCCCCCCTGTCTCTATTCCCTCTCTCCCACCTCTCCTCTCTCTCCCTTTCTCCTCTCATCTCTCTCCCTCTCCCCCCCCTCTCCTCTCTCTCCCCTCTTTCTCCTCTCCCTCTCCTCTCCTCTCTCTCCCTCTCTCCTCTCTCTCTCCCCTCTCCTCTCTCTATCCTCTCTCTCCCCCCTCTCCTCTCTCTTTCCCCCCTCTCCTCTCCCCTCTCTATTCCCTCTCTCTCACCTCTCCTCTCTCCCCTCTTTCTCCGCTCCCTCTCTCTCCTCTCTCTCCTCTCTCCCCTCTTTCATCTCTCCCTCTCTCTCCCCTCTCCTCTCTCTCCCACTCTCCTCTCTCTCCTCTCTCTCCCCTCTCCTCTCTCTCCCACTCTCTTCTCTCTCTCCTCTCTCCCCTCTTCTCCTCTCTCCCCTCTTTCTCTCCTCGTTCTCTCTCCTCTCTCTTCTTCCTCTTTCTGGGATTTTCAACCCAACTCCCCAGAGACAGGAAGTGCTATTCATAGATAATCGTGTGATAAGGAGCACAGCTCTATGTGTATGTTTGTTGCCCAGATATAGACTTTGAAGCTGATGTGTGAATGAGCCTCAGAAGTTCCGCTGGGAGTTCTTTGGAGGAATTAAATTGTTGTTTTTCCTCTTAGATTTGCGGAGAAGTTGGGGGAGGAGTTGGCGGATTTGCACCTTCACAACCACAGATTGCTGAAGATGATGCAGAAACAGAGCGGGACGATCGGTAAGAAGGTTTCCCTTTCTAGATTTGGAGGTTTCATTATGAGGCTCTCTCCTAGTTGAGGGCGGGCCGCTCGGTAATTTAGTTTGGCTCCTCTGTACTCCGTGGAGCGGGGGTGGATTATTTCGGGGTGCTCAGTGCTTCACAGGCTGCTCCCCTCCCCCCATCTTCTAGAGGTTTCTGGAAGTTTATTGGGGGGAACAGAAGAACAGGCAGCCTGAATATTTATGGCACTCCAGCCGATTTCTGGGGAGGTGTGCCCAGTAGGTGGAGGGAGAGCATATAAATAGTCTCAGGCCCAGGCAGCAGAGGCGGTGTTCCTGGGTCAGGCAGAGCCCTCCTCATTTCCTGGCTGGAGGGCATCCACCATCATCTAACCCTTTCCTCCCTATCCTGACTGCCCCCCCCCACACCTTTATTTAATGTGTTTCATTTCTTTCAGTCATGGAGGCTCAGAGTTACATGTGGGCCCACCCCTCCAGACTGATACCCACCCATTGAGGCATTTTTATATTTGCATAGCTCCTCCCAAGATCCAGCCCACTGCTTGCATCAAGGCTGACATCCCTTGAGAGGAGTACTTAGGTGGGGTTGTGTGTTTTCAGAAAGCTATGTACCGCCCCCTGCTGGCCCCTCCCACCAGCCATGATCTGCCTGCATTGCATAGAGAAGCACAGCGACCCAGTGATGACATCACTAAAATAAGGCAAAAACAAAGTATTGTTCAGATCCCGCCTCCAGCGTTATTTCTTCTTTGTATTCCTCCTTCAGGGAAATGTTCCAGGGACCCGCAGCCGGTGGAGAGGTTCGGCTTTCATACCACCACGTGTTGTGGATACATTCCCCAGGTCAGAGGCTGTGATGGGGGATGGGGGGACTCTGTTACATGTGGGCAGGGCTTTTTTTTTTTCAGTGGGAACGCGGGAGGGGGAACGCATTTCCGCACCTCCAGCACTGGATGTACAGTATGAAATGGCAAGGGGTGCTAGGGTGTGCTGAGGGGTCCATTGGTGCTGCTTGCTGGGGGATTCAATGCTGCTTGCTGGGTGGGGGAATCTATTGTTGAAGGAGGGATCTATTGTTTCCAGGGGGGTCAATTATTAGCTTGGAGGGATCTAATGTTGAGGGAGGGGGTCCAAAAATGCTGGCTGCAGGGAGATCTATTGTTGCTGGGGGACTATTGTTTAGGGAGGGATATATTGTCTCTGTGGGTCTTATATTGCTAAGGGGGGGGCGTAATTGCTGGGAGGAATCTACTGTTGAGGGAGGGGTCTAATGTTGAGGGAGGGGTCTAATGTTGAGGGAGGGGTCTTTGTTGCTGGCTGCTGGGAGATTGTTGCTGGTAGGAGGCCCCCATACTGTCGTAGATCTCGCTCAGGGCTATAGCCTGGGTCAGCCGCCCCCTCCCCCCCCCCCTCCAGATGCCACTGCCCCCCTGTAGTCAGATGATCACAGGAAGTTGGGAGCTCACTGGATTTCTAGCAGGTAATTTTTTATACTTTCATTTTTTATTTATTTCTGTGTCCCCATGACGGAGATTCCCCTTTGCTTCCTGTCCAGGTGACCCCCCTGTCAGAACAGGAAGGGAAGGGAAATCTCCTCAAAAGCAACACAGACAGTATTTAACCACTTTACTACCGCTTACGGTAATAGTACTGCGGCAGTGTGGCTCGTTCCCGTCCAGTCACGTAGTATTAACGTGACTGGACTCCTCCCCTTCTGGGCGGCGCTTGCGCGCCGCCGGAGGCTCGCTCCCGCTGTTTTCATTCACAGCGGGAGTCGGGCCAGGGGAGGAGCAGCGGCGATCGCCGCTGCTCTTACCCGATCGTCGGGGATCGAGTCTGGAGATCCGCCCGCTGTGTGTAAACACAGCGGGCGGATCTCCATAGTGACAGATCGGACTGTTCAGCATAGCTGGACATCCGATCTGTCCATGAATCACACAGTCACCTCCCCCCCTACACGTCAGTAAGCACCAGGCATACATTAACCCCTCCCTCTCCAATAAAATTAACCCCTTCCCTGCCAGTGTCATTTTTACAGTAACAGTGCATATATATAGCACTGATTACTGCAGTAATGTCACTGGTACCCCCAAAAGTGTCAAAAATGTCAGTCAGGGGTCCGGTCTGTCCGCCGCAATGTCGCAGTCCCGCAAAAAAAATCGCAGATCGCCGCCATTACGCGTTAAAAAAAAAACACCAAAAATGACAGAAATCTTTCCCTTTGTTAGTAAACGCAATAACTTTTGCGCAAACCAATCAAAATACGCTTATTGCGATTTTTTTTACCAAACATATGTAGCATAAAACAAATTGGCAAAAAACTTTTAAAAAAATTGGTTTTTACATCTTTTTTGGGGGGAATTTCATATAAAAAAATGTGAAAAATATTGTTATTTTTTCAAAATAAACGCTCTTTTTTTGTTTATAGCGCAAAAAGTAAAAATCGCACAGGTGATCAAATACCACCAAAAGAAAGCTCTGTTTGTGGGAGAAAAAGGACGTAAATTTCGTTTGGGTACGGCGTTGCACGACCGCGCAATTGTCAGTTGAAGTCGCACAGCGCAGAATCGCAAAAAGTGGCCTGGACGGAAGACAGCAAAATCCTCCGGTTGTAAAGTGGTTAAAGCCAAACTGCAGGATACGTAATTATTGTCTAAATCTGATCCTCGTGTGTCTTCTGGAATCTCTGGGTGATTTGTGTGTTTTTTCCAGATCTGTGCAGAGACTTCCTGTAATAAAGACCGCCCACTGCTGTTCTCTCTCCTTGTACAGGGTGACTGGTCTTGTCTCCACCCCTCCTGTAGTTTTCTGTAGTGGGTGGAGCCTTCTGGGCCCCTCCCACAGCTCTTCTCTCTGCACAGGCTATGTACAGCACAGTGATGATGTCACTGCTACTTTACAAGGTAATAGCTGGGCTTGGAATGGAATTTGGTGAATACAAAGTGGATTTGTATCCCTGGTGGTTCCATCTTCACTTCATCCAGGGATGGCCCTAAAAAAATACCGAAAATAAAGAAATCCTCGCATTGTTCACCCCTTTGTATGGCTGCTTTCTCCTCAGATCAATGAATGGCGAGAGGACTGGGCGACTTTCTTCACCTCTCAGCGTCTTCAGCCTCAGATCAGCCGAATAGAGGAGGACTACGGAGACCGCACAGTGCTGGGACTCTGGTCAGAGCTGCAGGTCAGTGTATACTGAAATACTCTGCACTGCTGGAGGACTCTGCTCCTTCCTCTAACTCTCCTCTCCTGAAATACTCTGCACTGCTGGAGAACTCTGCTCCTTCCTCTATAACTCTCCTCTCCTGAAATACTCTGCACTGCTGGAGGACTCTGCTCCTTCCTCTATAACTCTCCTCTCCTGAAATACTCTGCACTGCTGGAGGACTCTGCTCCTTCCTCTATAACTCTCCTCTCCTGAAATACTCTGCACTGCTGGAGGACTCTGCTCCTTCCTCTGTAACATTTTCTCTCTTTTCAGGTGAAAGTTCAGAATGCTTTTACAGACGCAGTAATTGTCCCATCGCTCCTCCATGGAGATTTCTGGGAAGGGAATGCGGCAGAGGATGAGGGCGGAGCTCTTCTCTTTGATCCCGGTTCCTTCTATGGTCATTCTGAATGGGATTTGTCTATCGGGGAGATATTTGGGGCTCAGTGTGAGAAGTTTTACTCAGCCTATCACAGGAGACTTCCCCGGGCTCCTGGCTTTGAGGTCCGGCATCAGCTCTACCGACTCTTCCACTCCTTGAATAATTGGAACCACTTTGGATTGGGGTTCAGAGGAGTCACCGAGAATCTGATGAGATTCATCCTCCAGGTTCTGTAATAGGAAAAACATTTCCCAGCCCCCCATTCCATCGCTTACCAAAGATTCTGCTGAACCGCTCCTCTACCGCCCCATTTTATTTTCCATTTTTTTGCATACGGTCAACCCGAAAGCAGAGACCCCGGAGAATAACATTGTTACAGTTGAATTTTTTTATGTCTCTGTTTATCAAATGTTTATTTTCAGGAAAAAAATCTGAATTTTAGTGGAAAGACAAAAATATATTGAAATAAATAGAAGGCGGTTCTGTCTTCCCCTCCTGAAATCATAAATCTATCATCTTATCTGTTCCTATAATCAGATATTCTATCAAAGCTCTGATAATAATGATGGTGATACAATACAATTGACAGGGACCACGCCCCTGAAGACGTCAAATGTATGACGAAACTGGTCAGGTGGTATCAGACGTGACCACGCCCCCACTAGCCGGCTTTTCGATGTTAGTGTGCTTGGAGACGCCGCTGCATTTGTATCCTTGTTATATTACATGCTTTATGATGTCTTCCCAAATGTGAGTGTTTTATCATATGATTTTAAATAAACCTATAGCTTTTACGGAGTCACACGATGTCCCTGTTATCATCTCTCATATCTTATCGATTGCTGATTGTGAATCGTCTAAATTGGTGAAGTGACACCTGGTGGATTTCCATTGTATTACCATCAAGCTTGTAGTGGTCTATCCACTAATTTGGGTGACCCATTCATTTTGGTAAGCGGCTACCGTGTTTCCCCAAAAATAAGACCGGGTCTTATATTAATTTTGGCTTCAAAAACCACACCAGGGCTTATTTTCAGGGGATGTCTTATTTACCGTATGTACAAAGACTATCTTCAAATGATTGTAACCCTAAAATAAATATCCTGATCCTTTAAAGCATGATAGACAGCACAGTGCTTGTGCTGCGTCATTTAACCCTCTCTATGTACTAAAAAGCCGAGAATAAAACAATAAAGTGTTAAAAAAAGTTCTCTCCCCATCTCAGCTCAGAAATCAGCATTATGACATTCTGTCCAATGCTTATTCATTCCCTCTCTGAATACTGCAGAGGGAGGGGCTGAGATCAAGGATTTTACTAGGGCTTATTTTCGGGGTAGGGCTTATTTTCGGGGAAACAGGGGTATTTTGATTTTTTGGTGATCCTGCACGGTTGTGGCTTCTTCCTTTCATCCTACCCCTGGTTCTGTGGATGTTGGACTTACCTGCTGGGACCTGTAGTTCCTTGAAGACTCTTCAGCACTATATTTATATTGTGTTTTATACACTTTTGGACACTGTTTCGATTACATGTTCACTTTCCTTCGTTTGCGTGGACTTATTTTGATTTATACCGTGTATTTTTTTTATTAATCAATTTATCTATTATGGTGATATTGCACTTATGAGTTCCCAATTTTTTCACTAATCATTTGAAGGATATATATTTTTTTCTGATAGCGCTACAAATATTTTTGCACGATACAATACAATGTTATCTATAGAAATAAACACAAAGCCTCACATCTTGGCGTTGCTATTTACAGACGTTTTTTAGGCGTTTTTACAGGCGTTTTTGTGCAGGCGTTTTTAGGTTGACAAGTGACCAATGGAAAAAAATAAAAACGCCTGTAATCTGCTCAAATAAGAAGCTCATGTACTTTTTTGAGCGTTGGGCGTTTTGCTTAAAACGTCAAAACGCTCAGATGTGAACGGAGGCCATTGAAATGAATAGGATTTGTCTTGTTGAGCGTTTTTTGAGCTGATCCTAGAGCAGAAAAACTCCCCAAACCACCTACATGTGAACTTAGCCTAAAGGTCCATTCACACTAGTGCGACTTGTTAGGTGACTTGGTCGCCTGACAAGTTGCGGTAGGTCGCCTGCCATAGATTAGCACAGGACCCGTTCTAATAGGAGCGACACAAGTCGCTCCGACTTAGAAAAAGGGTCCTGTACTACTTTGGGGCGACCTGGAGGCGACTTGCATTGACTTCAATTATATGAAGTCTGTGCAAGTCGCGCCAAGGTCGCGGTGCACGCTGTGCACCGCGACTTCACAGGTCGCCCCACAAAATCCTGTCGCGGCAGTGTGAATGGGCTGTTAGAGTCGGTTCACACTACTCCGACTTGGGACGCGACTTGCCTTCAAGTCTCTCCAAGTCCCTTGTCATTACAAATTCAATGTAAATGAACATAGGCATGCGCACAGGGTGTGCCGAGTGTGCCTGGGCACACCCTAATCACGTAGTGCACATTAGCATTATCGCTCTGTGTGCGGGTGGGGAGATGGGAAAGATCTCACTCTTACCAGCTCAGCCATAAGAGAAGTGCTAAAGCACTTCTCTTTCATTGTGCCAGCAGGGAGATGAATGGACCGGGGCCATATACATGTAGACACACGCATGCATGTGTGTTTAAGATTTGAGGTGCACATAGGCTGCGCACACCTATATCAATGAATGAGAGCCCTAATATGCACTACTGAAGTCACTCCGACTTCAGAAAAGGTTCCTCTACTACTTCAAGGCGACCTCTATCCGACTTGTGCACATAGACTTCAATGGGAGTCGGATCCTTATCTATTTTCAAGCGACTGTGATCAGACTTTCAAGGAAGAAGAAGATTAGCCAGGCATTCCCCACAGACAAAGTCGCCTATCATTTAAGTCTCTTCAAAAGTCTCTTCAAAGTCGTTCTAAAGTCGCGCTAGCCCCCGTTCACATTAGGTCGCTCTGACTTAGGGGGCGACCTGTGAAGTCGCGTGCACCGCGACTTCGGCGCGACTTTCACGGACTTCATAAAATGAATGTCTATGCAAGTCGCCTCCAGGTCGCCCCAAAGTAGTACAGGACCCTTTTTCTAAGTCGAAGCGACTTGTGTCGCTCCTATTACAACCGGTCCTGTACTACTCAATGGACCCGACGGTGCGCGACTTGCCAGGCTGACCAAGTCGCCTGGCAAGTCGTAATAGTGTGAACAGTCGCCTTCATGGGGCCACTTTATGGTCGCGGTAGTGTGAACCGGCTAGAACATTCTCCGAACATCAAGAAGTGCCATAAGAACAATGCAAAGTCTGCTTCATGCTTTCTGTTGGAAACAAAGCATATGAACTGCAGACAATTCAATAATAGCATAAAGGATACAGTACACAGTATCTGACAAAAGTAAGTACACCCCTCACATTCTATCTTTTCATGTGACAACACTGAAGAAATGAGACTTTGCTACAATGTAAAGTAGTGAGTGTACAGCTTGTATAACAGTGTAAATTTACTGTCCCCTCAAAATAACTCAACACACAGCCATTAACCACTTGCCGACTGCCTAACGCCGATCTACGTCGGCAGTCAGCCCCTCACAGGCAAAGTGACGTAGGGCTACGTCACTAGCTTGTGAGGGTCTAGGGAGCGAGCGCGCACCCCCGGAGGCGCGCTCCCGCTCCCGCGTGGTCACGGACCCCCCCGCGCGTGTGACCGGCGGACCCGATGTCCGCCGGTCACTCGGCGATCGGCGGGGGAGAGGGAGAATGTCAGGCAGCTTGTGTAAACAAGCTGCCTGTCATTCTCCTTGCTGTTAGGATACTGATCACTCGGATCTAGTATGTAGATCCGTTGATCAGTGTCCATACAGCTCAAGCCCCAGCCAATCACAGTAGAAAGCACGCCCCTAGGGATACACACAGCCCCTCCCTCCCAAATAAAGTTAACCCCTTCACTACCAGTGTATTTTTACAGTAACATTGCATATATATAGCACTGATTACTGTAGAAATGTCACTGGTAACCCCAAAAGTGTCAAAAATGTCAGTCAAGGGTCCGATCTGTCCGCCCCAATGTCGCAGTACCGCAAAAAAAATTGCAGATCGCCACCATTACACGTTAAAAAAAAAAACAACAAAAATGACAGAAATCTTTCCCTTTGTTAGTAAACGCGATAACTTTTGCGCAAACCAATCAAAATACGCTTTTTGAGATTTTTTTTACCAAACATAGGTAGCATAAAACAAATTGGCCGAAAAAGTAAAAAAATTTTGATTTTTAAATTTTTTTTTTGGGGAATTTCATATAAAAAAATGTGAAAAATATTGCTATTTTTGCAAAATTGACGCTCTTTTTTTGTTTATAGCGCGTGATCAAAAAATCGCACAGGTGATCAAATACCACCAAAAGAAAGCTCTGTTTGTGGGAAAAAAAGGACGCCAAATTCGTTTAGGTACAGCGTCGCACGACCGCGCAATTGTCCGTTAAAGTCACGCAGTGCCGAATCGCAAAATACCCCCTGGTCGGAATGGGGGTAAAATCTTCCGGGGCTTAAGTGGTTAATGTCTAAACTGCTGGCAACAAAAGTCAGTACACCCCTTAGTGACAACACACAGCCATTAATGTCTAAACTACTGTCAACAAAAGTCAGTACACCCCTTAGTGACAACACAGCCATTAATGTCTAAACCACTGGCAACAAAAGTCAGTACACCCCTAAGTGACAACACACAGCCATTAATGTCTAAACCTCTGGCAACAAAAATGAGTACACCCCTAAGTGACAATGTCCAAATTGCAGAGATGTATAGTAACGAAGTAGAACTACTTAAGTACTGTACTTAAGTACCGAAATGCGGTATCTGTACTTTCCTAGAGTAGAATTTTTTTCTCCTACTTCTACTTTTACTTCACTACATTTTTTCGATGATTTCGATACTTCTACTCAAGTATTTTTTTTTTGTGCTGCATAGTTACTCGTTACTTTTAAAAAAATGACCACTGCCAGAACAGTAGATGGCAGGTTGCATAAAGCTCAAAAAAATGTGTATAATGTCATTTGTAAATCAGCGCATACGAAAATAAAGGCTGTGTATAATAAAAGCTGCTATACCAAATCTTTCCAATAAAAAGAAAATATGAAACAAACAAATAAATGGTGCTACAGCGCTTAAAGTGCATCAAGAAACTACTAACAAACACAGGTTAATCATTTGAATAAATCATTTGAAATAATAAAAACAATATGATGTTCATACTTTTGACTTCTTTCTTTAATAACTACATAACACAGTACTTGTACTTCTACTTTCAGTACTTGAGTAGAATTTTTTTTTCAAAACTACTGGTACTTTTTACTTTTAGTACTTAAGTAGCAAATTTTTTGAAAAAACTACTTGCAATACTTAAGTATAAAAAATGTTGAATACTTTAGTACTTCTACTTAAGTAACTTTTTCTGCGAGCACTTCCACTTCTACTCAAGTAATTTTTTGATCGAGCACTTGTACTTTTACTCAAGTAGAAATTTCGAGTACTTTATACAAGTCTGCCAAATTGGGCCCGAAAATGCTTTCAAAATCCGATCCATGTATGGCCAGCCTAAGAATCAGACATAATTCATTAAATCAAGAACAAATTCTAATCCTTCCTATCCCTTCTATCTATCTATCTATCTATCTATCTATCTATCTATCTATCTATCTATCTATCTATCTATCTATCTATCTATCTATCTATCTATCCACAAAGTGTCAATATTTTGTGTGGCCGCCATTATTTTCCAGCACTGCCTTAACCCTCTTGGGCATGGAGTTCACCAGAGCTTCACAGGTTGTCACTGGAGTCCTCTTCCCCTCCCCCATGATGACATCACAGAGCTGGTGGATGTTAGAGAACTTGCGCTCCTCCACCTTCTGTTTGAGGAGCCCCACAGATGCTCAATAGGGTTTAGGTCTGGAGACATGCTTGGCCAGTCCAGCATACGCACTGACGAAACGCGTCGAGACATAGGATCGTAATCATGTTACTTACGGTTCCCGGTGGAACGCAGTTGGAACGCGGAAGCGGCGTTCCTAACCTGGGAACCGCATCTCTGTGTTTTTACTGATCCATGCAAGCGACTTTAATGTTAGCGCATATGTGTATTGTTCTAATAAACGCCATTTCAATATACTACACCATGAGAGCTTTCCTTTATCTCCCTACTTATCCCTGCTAATATGGAGCATGAGCGGATGGTTTCTGGGCATAAGGACTTAAAAGGTGGATGGTGCCGGTGTTGATTGGAAGATATACAATACCTGGGCTTGCTTGTTATCAGCTTATCCTGAGTCATCATTCTGAGAATTACGGCTGTAATTCAGGGGTCTGGTTGTTCCGGTAAGCAGTTTGTCCACACTGGGTGGTCCTAACTCGGTGGAGGTGTGGAGACATCCAATAACTGCCTTCCAAACATTTGTGAAAATAAAAAACTTTACCAACGCCATTTATTCTTTTATTGTTTATTAATAATTTTTATTATTGCACCTAAAGTGTGGGTTAGAATTTGTTTTGCACAACAAGATGTGCGTTTAATTGGTTGAGCGCGGTTTATTATTTATCACTATATACGTTTTGCAGAGTGACTGCTGTCCACCCCTCATGTCGTTTTCTGTAATGGGTGGATCCTTCTGGGCCCCTCCCACAGATCTGCTCTCTCTCCTTGTACAGGATAACTGGTCTGATCAGACTGCCCTGGACCCGCCTCCAGCTTGTCACTGGACAGTAAAAGGAGAAGCAGCACAGTGATGAGATCATCTCTCTGCTCTCTCCTCCTATCAGCACGCTTCTTGTCAGCACATGTCCTACATTGCCCCCTCCTGCTTCTTCCTCTCGGGATGGATACCAGATCTAATTCTGCCACTTAATGCATTCACATTTAAAAAGAATTATAAAAATGTAACAATGTTAAGCTTTAAATATAAGTTTGCTAGCAAAAAAAAACCTTTTCCCTTTTATGAAGTAGTAACAGAAATATAACTTATTTGTGTGATGGAGCTGAATCTGCTACTGCCATAGAAATGAGACTACCACCCATCTAAACAGGTATACCTCGCATCTTCTCAGTCACATGCCTGCTCATCTATGGCCAGCTAACTATATAGAAAGCATGGGGGGAGGGGGAGGGGCGCTATGAACATTTTTCCACAAGATTCACCCACTTTTCACCCAAGATTCACACTTTTTAAAAAAAAAAATAGGATTCAGTTGGAACAATGTGTGAATCCCAAGTGAGGTTGCATTCACGCTATAGCGCTTTGTGAAAGTGCGTCTCACTTGCATTGCCATTAATTGCTAATGGCACCCCAAAAGCAACAAAACATGCGAGGATTGTGATTGGTGAAAAAGAAACTTAATGCTCAGAGAGGTGCAGGAGCGACATTTCCACGCGTAGGACTTCCCATTGGGGTGAAGGAGCTTCTCTCTGCGTGCGACTCAAAAAGGCGCATAAAAACACAACGATTGTGCAATCCTCCTACATTGCCTCCTCCTGCTTCAAAATCCGCGCATGTTTTGTTGCTTTTGGGGTTTATCAATCTATAAATAGACCTCCAAATATTAAAATGAATCCGATTCAGAGGGATAGAATTCTAATAACGCGGGAAATATTGCTGCGAAGAGGGACGGCCGCCTGCAATGCCGGAACTGAGAGTGCAGAAAAAGAATTCATTTGTAATGTGGTTGGTCGGCATTTTTTTTACCTGCCCCGAAATCCGAACACCCAGAACATAAATATCGCAATAACCTAAAAACCACACAGAATGTATGCAAATAAATCTTTATTTACCCCTCGATACACCCATAAGCCCCAGGCCAAGGGAGTCGCAGCGTTACATTGATGTGTTATATATAAGATCAGCTCTGCAGAAAGTCCCTAACAATACATACGACATTATTTACTGTGTGTATACATATATATATATATATTTATATTTATATATTAATACATATATATATATTAAAATATTATTATAGTGTTATATTTTTTCCTAAATTACATTATTTTGTTATATATATTATTACACTAATACTGTATATACATATCATATATTTGTAATATAATAATATATGTAATAACAGATTGTTATTAAAAAAAATATATATATATATATATATATATAAATATATGAAACTAAATGTAATATAGTATATTTATATATATATATATATTATATATAGTTCAGTCAGCCATTGAAAATACATTTTACCCCATATATGTTATATTATATTATATATTTTTAATATAAGAATATATATAATAAAATAATGTAGTTAAAATTATATATATATACACACACATATTATATACTGTATATATTATATGCACTAAATACTGTACCTCTTCTCTATTTTGTCTTGTTGCTAATCTTAGTTCTGTCAGCCATTGAAAATACGTTTTACCCCATATATATTTTATTATATATTTGTAATATAATAAATGTAACTAAAATTTTATTTACACACACATATATATATAAATTTTCATGACATTATTTTATATTGATCGACATATAAAGACAATGAAAGATAAGAGTTGAAAGGTTAAGGTGCAGTGAATGAAAGGTTAAGGTGCAGTGAATGAAAGGTTAAGGTGCAGTGAATGAAAATGACACACAATGTTCATTGGCACAGGTATTCACCAAGGGGTTTCTGTGCAATACTAGCCCCTCCTCCCCCCAGCTGTCTATCAATTGCAGGTAGATAGAAGAGAGTATCCAGGTCTATGTGACGCTAAGAGGGGTCCCGACACCCATCTAGCATAGATAGTCTCTTAAGTCCCATAAGGCCCCCATGCAGTCCACCCCTGTCAGTGCTGGCTAGGATTTTGTCACTTTCACATTTTGTCACACCAAGCCATCATCGGAAACGTCCTAACTTCTGATTCTCAGCCAGCAGTCCTCTTTGTCCTCTAGAACACCAAATGCAGCATGGAGGGGCCCTGTAAAGATGGTGGCAAAAGTGTGCAAGTGTCTGATTTGGTCCCCCAGCTCATAAAAGGACAGCCGTCCGGCTTCGTAATCCAGATAGATCCTGAATCTCCGGCCCAGGCTCTGGTGGGGTATGAAGAACTCTTCTCCGTCGTGTATCATGGAGTACTGATTATGATATTTGGTAAGACACCAGGAATTGGCATTTTCTCCTAGCCATGAATGGTCCCCATGCCTGTCTATGGAAGCATACGCCAGGCCCATCATCCAGTTCCCCAGTTGACTGGTCTCCACTTCCCAGTAGTGCCGTCCCAAGGAGAAACTCCTGCAGCTTAAAACTTGGCCGTCCTCAAACCGCTCCGGGGATTCTGGATAGTACTGGTCTGTCTGGGACAAGGAAACCGTTTTTCTGTCCTGTGACACGGCTATATTGCCTGCTGCTGTATTCACATCCAGGAATATGTCTGAAGCTTCAAGGACGGAGATCCTAGAGAAAAGATCACTCTCAATGTCCCATAGTCCTGAGTGGATGGTCTCCAGGATCAGACCTTCATCCAGGTCTCCTGTGCCGAGAAGCTGGTTACCATGTCTATTTAGGAAACTTTTATCCCATTCCTCGGGAATGAAAAAGTCCAACTTCTGATCCTGCAAGAACGCTATTGGGTCCGCCATTTTGCACAGCTCCTCGATGTTTTGTCTCTTCCTGGACAGCTCTTCCTTCTTGACTTCCAGAGACTTTATCAGGCCAGAGATATCCTGGGAAATCTCCTCATCCCCTCCAAAGATCTCCGCCAGGACTCGTTTCTCCAGATCTTCCAGTTGCCTCCTGATGTTTCTAAACAGAGCGGTTGTCTTGTCTGCTAAGTCGAGGACCTTTTGTTTCTTTTCTCGAATGTTCTCCTTATAATTCCAGATTTGACCATCAATGTCCTCCTCCTTGGAGTCCAGTACATCTAGAAGCCTCCTCAGCTTTCCCTTCTTCTTCTCAGATGCTTCTTCAATCAGCGTCACCTTGTGCTCAGCAGGGCAGCAGCTGACACAGATACATTTTGCATCATCGTAACAATAAAGCATCAGTTTTTTTTTGTGGAAGGAGCATTTTCGATCCTCCAGGGAGGCGGTGGGATCGATTAAGATATGCTCGTCTGATTTGGCATGGACTTTCAGGTGGTCGTGGCACAAAGAACATTCGCAGCGCAGACACGTTTTCAACGCAGGTGCAGGAGAATTCACGCAGAGCGTGCATAGAACAGCGAATCCCTGCGATTCCGGCTGCTTAGAGTAGAACATCTCCACTATGTTTTGGAGGTTGCTGTTGGGTTGCAGCGCCGGGCAGTCCTGAAACTCCGCTCGGCACTCTGGACAGGAGTACACGCCAGATGCATCCTGTGCCTCCAGTGCCTGAGCAATGCACGCCCGGCAGAAGTTGTGTCCACAATTCAGTGTTACCGGAATGTTGAAGATGTTCAGGCAGATCGAGCAGCTGAGTCTGTCTGTCAAGCCGGAGATCTCCATTGTTATGAGGAGGAGGCGGAAGAAGCGACAGTTAAAATGTTGCTTTGGAAGCCAGCGAGGGCGGGGCTTGTTTGTGCTTTTTTTTAACCATTTGACCTTTTCACACCCGAAATAAATCATCTGTTGACACATTTGTGTCATTTGTTTTCAAAGTTTCCTCTACCAAGTCTTATCTAAAAGTTTAATTTACAAAGTTTCATTAGTTTATTTTACAAAGTTTACAATAAAATAGAATTTACAAAGTTTTACTTAAAAATTTAATTTACAAAGTTTATTTACAAAGTTTAATTTAAAAGTTTAATTTTAAATATAAGGCTCCGTTCACACTTGGGTGTTTGCGATCGCTGGCAGAATCGCCGCGATTCTGCCCACAATCCCAAAACGCTCTGCAAAACCTGGCAATGCCCACCATGCTTGTTCAGGGGTGTAAACGCGGGTGCGGTTCTTGATAAATCGCATCACGTGAAGCTTGTCGCTCAAAAAAGATCAGAAGCTTCTTTTGGGTTACAATCTTCACCACGATTGCAGCCCGAATTGCTGCAAAACCACACCCATGTTTAGGCACTATTGAAATTGAATGGCACCTGAACAAGAGTGGTGCAATTTGGCAGTTTTGCAGAGAATTTTGGGATCGTAGGTAGAATTATGACGATTCTCTAGGGCTATGTCGGCAGACTTTGCGGTGTTATACTGGGGTGATGCCTCTAGCTAGAGGCACCATCCCGGTACTGTGGTTTAGAGCCGACGGTCGGCTTTCCATCGGTGATGACCGATGCGGCTCGGGAGCCGCTCGATCGTTACCCGGGTGAGCAGGAGGGGACGTCTCCCCCCCCCCCGCCGCCTTCCGTGACTTTGCCCGGGCCTCCTGTCCCACCGGGAGCCCCGAGCACCCAGCCAGCACGTCCGCCGGCTGGATGGAGTCCCGATCTAAGCCGAAAGCGGCTTTGATCGGGTCTCCGATGACGTAACCCGGAGGCGGCATCCATGACGTCACTTCTGGGTTACTCTACTGCAAAAGGCGGCAGATTTAAAAAACGACTGTATGCAAAAATGCAGTTTTCGGTGTTTTGCATACAGGGAAGTGTAGTGGAGGGGTTTGGTGTCTTTTAGACCCTCGATCCCTCCATAAAGTGTACCTGTCACTGCATATTGCTGTCACAAGGGATGTTTACATTGCTTGTGACAGCAATAAAAGTGATCAGATTTTTATTTTTTTTAAAAACCTGTAATAAAGTTAAAAAAAAAAAAAATAAATAGGAAAAAGAAAATTTAGCAGCCCCCGTCACCGTTAGCTCGCGCACGAAAAAAAAAAACATATATGGAAGTCGAGCTGCGAATGAAATCGCTGTTCAAACCACACATGTGAGGTATCGCCGCGATCGCCAGAGTGTGAGCAATAATTAAAAAAAAAGAGCTACACTCTAACTCTAAACTGGTAACCGTTAAAAAATTTTAAAACATCGCCTATTGAGATTTCTATTGACCGGAGTTTGCCGCCATTCCACGGGTGCACGCAATTTTAAACCATAACATGTTGGGTATTTATTTACTCTGCGTGACATTATCTTTCACAATATACAAAAAAATGGGCTAACTTTACTGTTTAGTGTTTTTTATAAATGCAGTGAAATGTGATTTTTCGTAATTTTTCCCAAAAAATTGCGTTTTAAAGACCGCTGTGCAAATACCGCATGACAAAAAATATTGCAATGACCGACATTAAATTCTCCAGAGTCTTTGCTAAAAAAATATATTTAATGTTTGGGGGTTCTAAGTAGTTTTCTGTCCTCGCTTCGGCAGGACATATACTAAAATTGGAACGATACAGAGAAGATTAGCATGGCCCCTGCGCAAGGATGACACGCTAAGTAGTTTTCTAGGAAAAAATACTGGTTTTATCTTGTAAACAAAAAGTGTGAGAAATAGGGCTGGGGCATGAGTGGTTAAAGTGGTTGTTAAGCCACTTTATAGCATCCTGTGTGGTCTGTTTAATAGAAGAATATAGTATAATAATACAATGCAATACAATATAATATAATAAAAATAATAAAGTATAATAATAATAATAATAATAATGTATAATAGAACAATATAATATAATGTAATTGAATGATTTTTATAGTATAATAATATAATATAATGTAATTTAATATTGAAAGACAGAATCGGTGTATTCAGTGACATTTTCAGTAGGGGGTTGGGTGGGGGGGGTAATTATCTGAGATTGTGGCCCATCCCGGTGTGGGACAAGCCCGGGGAATTCCCGGTATTGTTGAGAAGGAAGCGGCACAATGGGTTTATTTGTCCTTTTCTGTCCTCTGCCTGTCACCTGCAGCACATCGCGGCAATTCCAATCAAGACATTCGAGCGATTTGCTGAACTTTCTAGAAAAGTTTCCAAAACAAAACTGACTTCAGTTCTGTACATTCCGGGCGTTTGTTTCCTGATCAGTAAATTAACCCCTTCATGGCCAGAGATCACTGAGTGTCCGGATGAAAGTCAGCAGCATCAGAATGCACCAACAATAACTCTAGAAGTCATTTACAAACTAAATTATTATTATTTTTTTTATTAACAAGTAAAAGCTAAATTATTTTTACATTATTTTTTAACTATTTTAGCTTTCCTGTCTGTACAACCCTTATCAACTAATTTTTACATTCCCACTATAGGTCTGTAAATTCGGAAATAATCCTGTCATTACATCCTGACATTTTTGACACTTTTGGGGGGGGACCAGTGACATTACTACAGTAATCAGTGCTAAAAATATGCACTGTCACTGTACTAATGACACTGGCAGGAAAGGGGTTAACACCAGGGATGATAAAGGGGTTAAATGTGAGCCTAGAGGAGTTATTCTAACTGTATGGGGGCGTGGCTTGTGAAATGATCATAGAGTACTGTGATCCTATATAGAAGGAGCTCTGTGATCATCCCAGGAAGAAGAACGGTCAGCTGTGTTTACATCATCCGACCGTCCTTCTCTCTCAGCGGGGAGCGATCGAGAGTGTCAGGGGGCAATCGGAGCCGCCAGTCCTGTGCAGGGGCGGGACAAGGGGTAGGCAGAAGGGACGGTTGCCCTGGGCGCACTAGATTATTGCAGGGATGGGGGGGCGCCTTCACCATAATCCTAAGGGAAAGGGGGGGCGCGGTTTGGCATCCTTGCCCTGGGCGCTGGATGACCTTCTCCCTGCACTGGCCCTGTGCATCAGAGTGAAAGGATGAAAACAATTTTCTTAAATTTACAAAAGCGCTATGTGTGGGGGAAAACTAACACTTCACATCACCCTGAACACACCATCCCCACTGTGAAACATGGTGGTGGCAGCATCATGGTGTGGGGATGGTTTTCTTCAGCAGGGACAGGGAAGCTGGTCAGAGTTGATGGGAAGATGGATGGAGACAAATACAGGACAATCTTAGAAGAAAAGACTTGAGACTGGGGCGGAGGTTCACCTTCCAGCAGGACAACGACCCGAAACATCCAGCCAGAGCTACAATGGAATGGTTTCATGTGTTAGAATGGCCCAGTCACAGTCCAGACCTAAATCACATTGAGAATCTGTGGCAAGACTTGAAATTTGCTGTTCACAGACGCTCTCCATCCAATCTGACAGAGATGAGATATTCTGCAAAGAAGAATGGGCAGAAATGTCCTCTCTAGATGTGCAAAGCTGGTAGAGACATCCCCAAAGACTCCCAGCTGTAATTGGAGGGAAAGGCGCTTCTACAAAGTATTGACTCCGGGGGGTGAATACAAATGCAGACACACTTTTCACAGATTTATTTGTATCATTTATTATTTTCCTTCCACTTCACAATTATGGCCACTTTGTGTCGTCTATCACATAAAATCCCAATAAAATACATTTACATTTTTGGTTGTAACATGAAAAAATGTGGAAGAATTCTAAGGGTGTGAATACTTTTGCAAGGCACTGGGGATCCGATTTAAAGGGAAACACACCCTATATGACCTAACATACATATATGTGGGTCAGATTTATCAGGTGAGCGCACATCTGGTGGGGGAGGGGGGGGGGGTAATTCCTCCCGCAGAATGAAAGGACATCGGACACAAGAATTTGTTTGAATCCAGACTTTTAATTTTTACATTTATTCATTTATTGATCATTTTTTTTTTATTGTCACCTGTAAAACATTTTTTTATTGATTTGGAAATTATTATTTTTTTTTTATATGATGAGAAATGAAAAGTAATAAGAAATATGAACACTAGATAGATTGGGGTGGATTTACTAAAGGCAAATAGACTGAGTACTCTGCAGTTGCTCCAGAGCTTAGTAAATGAGGGGAAGCTTCAATTTTCAAAGAATAACCAATCACATGCAAGGAAAATAAAAAACAAAAACAGCATTTTTTGCTTGCACATGATTGGATGATGGAAGTCAGCGGAGTTTCTCCTCATTTACTATATTCTGGTGCGCTTTGCAAAGTACACAGGCTATTCGCCATTAGTAAATCCACCTCAATGTGTCTGACTGTCCACCGCAATATCGCAGTCCCACTATAAGTCACTGATCGCCACCATTACCAGTATAAAAAAATCCAGCATATATCCCATAGTTTGATGCAGATATAACAATCAATATACGCTTTTGGAGATTTTTTTTTTTTTTTTACCAAAAATATGCAGCAGAGTACATATTGGCCTAAATTTAAGAAGAAATTAAATTTTTTACATTTTTTTAATTGGAGGTTTTATAGCAGAAAGTAAAAAATATTGTTTTGTTTTCTTCAAAATTGTCTTTTTTTGTTTATTGCACAAAATAAAAAAAAAAAAAAAAAGAGTAGTAATCAAAAACCATCCAAATAAAGCGCTGTTTGTGGGAAAAAAATGCCAACGTTTATTTGGGTAGAGTGTTACACAACCGCGCAATTGTCAGCTAAAATAATGCAGTGCCGTATCGCAAAAAATGGCCTGGTCCTGAGGGGGGGGGGGGGGCAAATCTTCCGGAGGTCAATAATTTCGTCCTATCTATGTATTTAGACAAATATATTCAGCAGGATAAAGTTTAAATCATTGTGTTTATATCTTGTTATTGAGATTAAACATATCCATAATGTCTCTATCACAACCTGTAATAATTCATTCAACCACTAGATGGCAATGTTTACTTGTTAAGTTATTTTCACTTGGAAGTTAACCTCATAGCACATATAATTCATACTGCAATGTGTAGCTGAACATTTGATATCTGTATAAACAGCCACATAATAATATTATATATCTCCAGAAGGATTAAATGTTCACCAGCTAATCGGTTACATACAATCTATGACAAGGATCAAAATTTCAAGTCCTGAGCTACTAGCCAGGCCTTAAGGTTACTCGCCACCAGTTGCTCCACCCTACCCCTACCCTGCTCTACCCCTAATTACGCCCCTAAACACGCCCTCGTAAATTATCTCATGAAATGACACTGTTAATTATTTCATGCAGAATTAAGTTACACAAATAAATATTAACAACAACTTTATCATCGCCCGTTAGTGCAGCCTCATCAGTGCCCATCATTGCAGCCTATCACTGCCCATCAGTGCAGCCTCAACAGTGCAGCTTATCAGTGTCTCATCAGTGCAGCCTCATCAGTGCCCATCAATGCAGCCAATCAGTGCCCATAAGTGCAGCCTCATCAGTGCTGATCAATGCAGCTAATCAATGCAGTCAATCAGTGCCTATCAGTGCCCATCAGCGCAGCCTACAGTATCAGTGTCCACCAGTGCCCATCATTGCAGCCTATCAGTGCCCATCAGTGCAGTCTCAACAGTGCAGCTTATCAGTGCCCATCAGTGCAGTCTCATCAGTGCTCCTCAGTGCATCCTCATCAGTGCCCATTAATGCAGCCAATCAGTGCCCATAAGTGCAGCCTCATCAGTGCTGATCAATGCAGCTAATCAATGCAGTCAATCAGTGCCTATCAGTGCCCATCAGCGCAGCCTACAGTATCAGTGTCCACCAGTGCCCATCATTGCAGGCTATCAGTGCCCATCAGTGCAGCCTCAACAGTACAGCTTATCAGTGCCCATCAGTGCAGCCTCATCAGTGCCCATAAACGCAGCCTCATCAGTGCTCATCAGTGTCCATCAATGCAGCCAATCAGTGCCTATCAGTGCCCATAAGTAAGCCTCATCAGTGCCGATCAATGCAGCCGATCAATGCAGTCAATCATTGCCCATCAGCGCAGCCTATCAGTGCCCATTAGTGCCTATTAATGCAGCCTATCAGTGCCCATTAGTGCCCATTAATGCAGCCTATCAGTGCCCATCAGTGTAGCCTCATCTGTGCCTATCAATGCAGCCTATCAGTGCCCATTAGCACAGCCGATTAGTGCCCCTCAATGCAGCCTCATGGGAGCCAATTTTCCTCCCAGAGATCAGCCAGGGGAAAGGAGAGGAAGAGGGGAGCCGACCAGGTCACACAGAGATAGGAACTCTGCTGTCAAAGTCCCGCCTCCTGGATCGGCTCATAGATGTCACACACTACAATTTCCTAGCATAGGACCAGTGTGCTGACTATTATAGAAGCCGGTCCAGGAAGTGGGACTGTTATGTTAATACCAGTGTACTAAATACATCTCTGTGGTTGCCAAAAATTGTTGGTCAAAAGATCCTGGAAAAAATAAATGAGGATAAATCACCTGAACCCGATGTTTTACACCCACGAGTCCTTAGGGAACTTAGCTCTGTTATAGCCAATTCACTGTTCCTAATTTTTTAAAGACCCCTTATTAACTGTAATGGTAAGGACTGATTGACATAAAGTCAATGTGGCACCAATATTCCTAAAAGGATCAAGATGTCTACCAGGTAACTACAGACTAGTCAGCCTAACATCAATAGTATGTAATCTTAGGAGGGAATTGTAAGGGACTATATTCAAAAAATTTGTTTGCAATAATGCATGCACCGTGAAAACAAGACCCCACTGAAGATAACAGAGTACAGATGGAGCTCCATGGGCACAGCAGCCAGGCAAAGTGTTAACAAAAGCCGTCATCGCTTCCAGGTTCTTACTAGCTGAGGGAGATCAGCAAATGGAAATTCACTGGTCTCCCTCCCTCCTACCTGGTGACCAGCTATGCATGCCCCAGGTCCACAGGTGAAAGAGCAAAGTCTGGGAAACATGGCGGGGCAAATTTACTGGGGGTCCATAGAAGCAATGGGGCAACTGTAGAGTCGCCCAATCACTTCCACATGAAAGCTGACAGTCAGTTTGTCAGATTTACCCCCCCTCCCCATGGCATTGCCATATGACATATGCCTGTAAAAGGGTTCATAGATACAACTGTAACATTAATACCAGTGTACAAAATGCACCTCTGTGGCTGTTCAAATTGGGGTTCAAAAGAGACTGTAAAAACTAAATGAGGATAAATCCCCTGAACCAGATGGATTTGAGTCCTTGGGGAATTTAGCTCTGCCATAGGCAAGCTTCGATTTCTATTTTTGTAGACACCTTATTACTTATGATGGTACTAACTGATTGACAGTGACACAGAGCCAATGTGGCACCAATATTTAAAAAAGGATCAAGAAGTTTACCAGGTAGCTACAGACCAGTCAGCCTAACATCAATAGTGTGACGGGAGTCACTTCGGTTGGGGGATCCAGCTTACCTTAGAGAGGTTGGGAAATCCCTGTCTCCACTCCCCAGGTCCCTCTTATGTGTAAGTCACCCTGTGTCTATTAGGGACACAGGGTGATTGGGAAAATGATGGACAATTACTTAATGGACACTGAGAATATGGTTTGGATTACTTTGAATGTGACAGTAATATTTATCAACAATATCCCTCGAGAAATACAGTATATGATACATGAATTCCATTGTATCGGAATGATGGAACATTGTATGAGCTTTGCCTCATAGACTATTGTAGGTCGGAGCCAGACAGTCTGATACTGGGGTCTCCTTCTATTGTCTGTTTAATAAGGTGTTCTGTGTTTATACGTAGGATAATGTGTAATGTACTTTGTTTTAGCCTTGTTGCCGGCCAGTCTGGTCACCCAGGCTGGTTTAAGTGCCGAGTAATTAATGCTAATAAATCACATTCAGTTATTAGTTGCTAGTGGGAAAGTAGAATACTGTTTGTGTTGGTTGTTCCTTAGTTATGTTAATTCTATTTCTGTACATAATTTAATCTGCATATGATAATGTAATCAGGCACCTGACCTGGTGGGATATATATTCTGTGTGAGTTTGTTCAATAAACAGTTTCAGATCTCATACAAGCTATTCTGGGCTAGTCTTGTATATTGCGGCTATAATACCTGATATCTATGTTCAGACTGGAGGAAGCGGGAAAACTGATGGAAGCACACAAGCACACTGTGGGTCGGTTCCGTCACAAATAGTGTGTAATGTTTTGGAGAGAATAGTGAGGGGCTATATTCAAAAATGTGTCTGCAGTAACTGTATAAGAAGTAACAACCACCATGACTATATAGAAGAACATTCTTATCAGGCCAACCTGAATGTTCTTTGAGGAAATGAGTAATAATTAACACAGAGGAAGGCCAATTAATGTAGTTTATCTGGATTTTGCTAAAGCATTCGATACAAATGAATATCTATTGGCATTGGGTACTTTGTACGCATATGGATAGAAAAATGGTTACAAGACGAGTCCAAAGAATAATGATAAAGAACTCGTTCTCCAAATGGTCCAGGGTTGGCAGCAGTCAATCAGGAGTCCCCAGAGAGACAATACTCTCATGAACATTGCTGGAATGAGAGGGGGCTCAGGTAAGTATTAGAGGGGACGGGGACGGGGGGGGGGAGGGGGGCGCAGCTTCCCACAGAAGGTTTTATACCTTCATGCATAAATTGCACCTTCTGCCTATACAACTACTTCAATTAATAGTTCAATTTCGGTGAAATGCAGGAAATGAATTCAGTAGAGGATAGAGCAATCCCGACAAAACTGAGAGATGGAAAGCTACGTGGCAGATGAGGTTTAGTCCAGAAAATTGTAAAGTTATGCATCTGGGTGCTAAAAATACACCTGTATTCCTTAGGAGGCGCTCCTCTGGGGGAATCAGAGATGGGAAAGGACTAGGGGGGGTCCTTGTAGATAACAGACTTAGCAATGGCGAGCCGCAGCTAACAAAGCAGAATACTTCCATGCATCAAAAAGGGAATTATCTTCAGCAATAAATCAATCATTTTATCAATTACAAGACAATGGTCCATCATCAGCTTTGGTCACCAATCCAGAGGAAGGTCATCCTTGAACTAGAGAAAGCATAAAGAAGGTCAACAAGATTTAATAAAGGTGAAATTACAACAAGTGCACTTATTTGCCTAAACTTCATTATTTCAGGACAGGCAGGGCTTTCATTTTGTAGCAAATTTGGATGCATCTGTTTTTATTTCTGTGTTTTTATTGGTATTAAATGGTAAAAAAAAAAAATTACGGTAATTTTTCCCAATACAACATTTATGTAATTTGTGCACCATATACAGTATATTTACCCCAAAACATAATGATCAAAGCCTGCTGATTAAAATATCAGAGTAGTGCCACTTCTATGTCACATAGCAATGCTCAGTGAATGTACTGTATATATATATATACAGTACAAGCTGTACACTCACTACTTTACACTGTAGTTACATTTCCTCAGTGTTGTCACATGAAAATATAGAATAAAATATTTACAGAAATGTGAGGGGTGTACTTACTTTTGTGAGATACTGTATATACAGTCAGGTCCATAAATATTGGGACATGGACACAATTCTAATCTTTTTGGCTCTATACACCACCACAATGGATTTGAAATGAAACAAACAAGATGTACTTTACCTGCAGACTTTCAGCTTTAATTTGAGGGAATTTACATCCAAATCAGGTGAACGGTGTAGGAATTACAACAGTTTGTATATGCCCCTCCCACTTTTTAAAGGACCAAAAGTAATGGGACAGATTAACAATCATAAATCAAACTTTCACTTTTTAATATTTGGTTGCAAATCCTTTGCAGTCAATTACAGCCTGAAGTGTGGAACGCATAGACATCACCAGACGCTGGGTTTCATCCCTGGTGATGCTCTGCCAGGCCTCTACTGCAACTGTCTTCAGTTCCTGCTTGTTCTTGGGGCATTTTCCCTTCAGTTTTGTCTTCAGCAAGTGAAATGCATGCTCAATCGGATTCAGGTCAGTTGATTGACTTGCCCATTGCATAACATTCCACTTCTTTCCCTTAAAAAACTCTTTGGCTGCTTTCGCAGTATGCTTCGGGTCATTGTCCATCTGCACTGTGAAGCGCCGTCCAATGAGTTCTGAAGCATTTGGCTGAATCTGAGCCGATAATATTCCCCGAAACACTTCAGAATCCATCCTGCTGCTTCTGTCAGCAGTCACATCATCAATAAATACAAGAGAACCAGTTCCATTGGCAGCCATACATGCCCACGCCATGACACTACCACCACCATGCTTCACAGATGAGGTGGTATGCTTTGGATCATGAGCAGTTCCTTTCCTTCTCCATACTCTTCTCTTCCCATCACTCTGCTACAAGTTGATCTTGGTCTCATCTGTCCATAGGATGTTCCAGAACTGTGAAGGCTTTTTTAGATGATGTTTGGCAAACTCTAATCTGGCCTTCCTGTTTTTGAGGCTCACCAATGGTTTACATCTTGTGGTGAACCCCCTGTATTCACTCTGGTGAAGTCTTCTCTTGATTGTTGACTTTGACACACATACACACCTACCTCCTGGAGAGTGTTCCTGATCTGACACACATACACCTACCTCCTGGAGAGTGTTCCTGATCTGACACACATACACCTACCTCCTGGAGAGTGTTCCTGATCTGACACACATACACCTACCTCCTGGAGAGTGTTCTTGATCTGACACATACACACCTACCTCCTGTAGAGTGTTCTTGATCTGACACACATACACCTACCTCCTGGAGAGTGTTCTTGATCTGACACACATACACCTACCTCCTGGAGAGTGTTCCTGATCTGACACACATACACCTACCTCCTGGAGAGTGTTCCTGATCTGACACACATACACCTACCTCCTGGAGAGTGTTCCTGATCTGACACACATACACCTACCTCCTGGAGAGTGTTCCTGATCTGACACACATACACCTACCTCCTGGAGAGTGTTCCTGATCTGACACACATACACCTACCTCCTGGAGAGTGTTCCTGATCTGACACACATACACCTACCTCCTGGAGAGTGTTCTTCATCTGACACACATACACCTACCTCCTGGAGAGTGTTCTTGATCTGACACACATACACCTACCTCCTGGAGAGTGTTCTTGATCTGACACACATACACCTACCTCCTGGAGAGTGTTCCTGATCTGACACACATACACCTACCTCCTGGAGAGTGATCTTGATCTGGCCAACTGTTGTGAAGGGTGTTTTCTTCACCAGGGAAAAAATTCTTCAGTCATCCACCACAGTTGTTTTCCGTGGTCTTCTGGGTCTTTTGGTGTTGCTGAGCTCACCGGTGCGTTCTTTCTTTGTAAGGATGTTCCAAACAGTTGATTTGGCCACACCTAATGTTTTTGCTATCTCTCTGATGGGTTTGTTTTGTTTTTTTTCAGCCTAATAATGGCTTGCTTCACTGATAGTGACAGCTCTTTGGATCTCATATTGAGTTGACAGCAACAGATTCCAAATGCAAATAGCACACTTGAAATGAACTCTGGACCTTTTATCTGCTCCTTGTAAATGGGATAATGAGGGAATAACACACACCTGGCCATGGAACAGCTGAGCAGCCAATTGTCCCATTACCTTTGGTCCCTTAAAAAGTGGGAGGCACATATACAAACTGTTGTAATTCCTACACCGTTCACCTGATTTGGATGTAAATTCCCTCAAATTAAAGCTGAAAGTCTGCACTTAAAGCGCATCTTGTTTGTTTAATTTCAAATCCATTGTGGTGGTGTATAGAGCCAAAAAGATTAGAATTGTGTCCATGTCCCAATATTTATGGACCTGACTGTAAATATATATATATACATACACACACATACAGTGGGTACGGAAAGTATTCAGACCCCCCTTAAATTTTTCACTCTTTGTTATATTGCAGCCATTTGCTGAAATCATTTAAGTTGATTCTTCTTCCTCATGAATGTACACATAGCACCCCATACTGACAGAAAAACACAGAATTGTTGAGATTGTTGCAGATTTATTAAAAAAGAAAAACTGAAATATCACATGGTCGTAAGTATTCAGGGTCTGAATACTTTCCGTACCCACTGTATATATAAATCTGTATCTCACTCTATATCTATCTATAGGGGGAGGGGGGTTTCCTCGAGTATTAGGAAGATGATGAAACTCACTGGTGATTGGTGATTTGCATGCTTTGCGTACAGCGCCGTATGGCTGCCATAACATTTAATGTTAAATTATTAGAATAATTAAAGGCATGTCTATAGCGGGGGGAGTAATGTGTATGAATTACTGTTTAATTACTGTTATTTTATACGCAGATAACTATGATTACTGGCCTGTGACATTTATGATTCCCCTCTAGAAAGGCTGAGCGGATGGATTATTACAGTAATCATATATATATATATATATACATAGTCATTAAGGATGTGGAGTTTCATTAGGAATGTAAACTTTCAGCATTGTCAGCGCCCAGCTGTGGGTCGCACATAACTGCTAGTTGGTAAAGATGAAAATAAATGCGGTTTCTTGGGATGTGTATGTGAGGTCGGTTGGAGAAAGTTGCTATAATTCCTATATAGAATATATTGCTGTGCGTTTCATCAATGCTCAGGGTGACGCTTAGTATGGAAGAAGCAGAAAAAACGATGAGCCAGAAGAAGCTGAAAGACCCGAAGAAACCAGCGATAAAGATTTTGTTTGCAGCCAGCTGCAGGTGAACATTGTGCTGATCCCAGAAATAACAAATACTAAAACTATTCATTTAATATACAGGAGGAGGGGGGGAGGGGGGTATATACAGGAGGGGGGAGGGGGTAATATACAGGAGGAGGGGGGGGAGGGGGTATATACAGGAGCATCTCATAAAATTAGAATATCATCAAAAGTGAATTTATTTCAGTAATTCAGAAAGATAATCTCCTATATTTTCTATAGATGTCACACAGAGTGAGAGATTTCCAGCATTTGATGATTGTGGCTTCCAGCGAGTGACACCCCAACATTCACCATCTCAGAAAATTAGAATATTACAGAAGACCAATAAAAGGATTTATAATAGAGAAATGTTATCTTAGTGAGAAGTCTGTCCATGTACAGTATAGGAGAAGTCTGTCCATGTACAGTATAGGGGGAGAAGTCTGTCCATGTACAGTATAGGGGGAGAAGTCTGTCCATGTACAGTATAGGAGGAGAAGTCTGTCCATGTACAGTATAGGAGGAGAAGTCTGTCCATGTACAGTATAGGATGAGAAGTCTGTCCATGTACAGTATAGGAGGAGAAGTCTGTCCATGTACAGTATAGGATGAGAAGTCTGTCCATGTACAGTATAGGAGGAGAAGTCTGTCCATGTACAGTATAGGAGAAGTCTGTCCATGTACAGTATAGGAGGAGAAGTCTGTCCATGTACAGTATAGGGGGAGAAGTCTGTCCATGTACAGTATAGGGGGAGAAGTCTGTCCATATACAGTATAGGATGAGAAGTCTGTCCATGTATAGTATAGGGGGAGAAGTCTGTCCATGTACAGTATAGGAGGAGAAGTCTGTCCATGTACAGTATAGGATGAGAAGTCTGTCCATGTATAGTATAGGGGGAGAAGTCTGTCCATGTACAGTATAGGAGGAGAAGTCTGTCCATGTACAGTATAGGAGGAGAAGTCTGTCCATGTACAGTATAGGATGAGAAGTCTGTCCATGTACAGTATAGGGGGAGAAGTCTGTCCATGTACAGTATAGGGGGAGAAGTCTGTCCATGTACAGTATAGGAGGAGAAGTCTGTCCATGTACAGTATAGGAGGAGAAGTCTGTCCATGTACAGTATAGGGGGAGAAGTCTGTCCATGTACAGTATAGGAGAAGTCTGTCCATGTACAGTATAGGAGAAGTCTGTCCATGTACAGTATAGGAGGAGAAGTCTGTCCATGTACAGTATAGGATGAGAAGTCTGTCCATGTACAGTATAGGAGGAGAAGTCTGTCCATGTACAGTATAGGATGAGAAGTCTGTCCATGTACAGTATAGGATGAGAAGTCTGTCCATGTACAGTATAGGGGGAGAAGTCTGTCCATGTACAGTATAGGGGGAGAAGTCTGTCCATGTACAGTATAGGAGAAGTCTGTCCATGTACAGTATAGGATGGGAAGTCTGTCCATGTACAGTATAGGATGAGAAGTCTGTCCATGTACAGTATAGGAGGAGAAGTCTGTCCATGTACAGTATAGGAGAAGTCTGTCCATGTACAGTATAGGAGGAGAAGTCTGTCCATGTACAGTATAGGGGGAGAAGTCTGTCCATGTACAGTATAGGGGGAGAAGTCTGTCCATGTACAGTATAGGGGGAGAAGTCTGTCCATGTACAGTATAGGAGGAGAAGTCTGTCCATGTACAGTATAGGGGGAGAAGTCTGTCCATGTACAGTATAGGAGGAGAAGTCTGTCCATGTACAGTATAGGGGGAGAAGTCTGTCCATGTACAGTATAGGAGAAGTCTGTCCATGTACAGTATAGGATGAGAAGTCTGTCCATGTACAGTATAGGAGGAGAAGTCTGTCCATGTACAGTATAGGATGAGAAGTCTGTCCATGTACAGTATAGGGGGAGAAGTCTGTCCATGTACAGTATAGGGGGAGAAGTCTGTCCATGTACAGTATAGGAGGAGAAGTCTGTCCATGTACAGTATAGGAGGAGAAGTCTGTCCATGTACAGTATAGGGGGAGAAGTCTGTCCATGTACAGTATAGGAGAAGTCTGTCCATGTACAGTATAGGAGAAGTCTGTCCATGTACAGTATAGGAGAAGTCTGTCCATGTACAGTATAGGGGGAGAAGTCTGTCCATGTACAGTATAGGGGGAGAAGTCTGTCCATGTACAGTATAGGATGAGAAGTCTGTCCATGTACAGTATAGGGGGAGAAGTCTGTCCATGTACAGTATAGGGGGAGAAGTCTGTCCATGTACAGTATAGGAGAAGTCTGTCCATGTACAGTATAGGATGGGAAGTCTGTCCATGTACAGTATAGGATGAGAAGTCTGTCCATGTACAGTATAGGAGAAGTCTGTCCATGTACAGTATAGGAGGAGACGTCTGTCCATGTACAGTATAGGAGGAGAAGTCTGTCCATGTACAGTATAGGGGGAGAAGTCTGTCCATGTACAGTATAGGGGGAGAAGTCTGTCCATGTACAGTATAGGGGGAGAAGTCTGTCCATGTACAGTATAGGAGGAGAAGTCTGTCCATGTACAGTATAGGGGGAGAAGTCTGTCCATGTACAGTATAGGAGGAGAAGTCTGTCCATGTACAGTATAGGAGGAGAAGTCTGTCCATGTACAGTATAGGGGGAGAAGTCTGTCCATGTACAGTATAGGGGGAGAAGTCTGTCCATGTACAGTATAGGAGGAGAAGTCTGTCCATGTACAGTATAGGAGAAGTCTGTCCATGTACAGTATAGGGGGAGAAGTCTGTCCATGTACAGTATAGGATGAGAAGTCTGTCCATGTACAGTATAGGAGGAGAAGTCTGTCCATGTACAGTATAGGGGGAGAAGTCTGTCCATGTACAGTATAGGAGAAGTCTGTCCATGTACAGTATAGGATGAGAAGTCTGTCCATGTACAGTATAGGAGAAGTCTGTCCATGTACAGTATAGGATGGGAAGTCTGTCCATGTACAGTATAGGATGAGAAGTCTGTCCATGTACAGTATAGGATGGGAAGTCTGTCCATGTACAGTATAGGAGAAGTCTGTCCATGTACAGTATAGGAGGAGAAGTCTGTCCATGTACAGTATAGGAGGAGAAGTCTGTCCATGTACAGTATAGGAGGAGACGTCTGTCCATGTACAGTATAGGAGGAGAAGTCTGTCCATGTACAGTATAGGGGGAGAAGTCTGTCCATGTACAGTATAGGAGAAGTCTGTCCATGTACAGTATAGGAGAAGTCTGTCCATGTACAGTATAGGGGGGAGAAGTCTGTCCATGTACAGTATAGGAGAAGTCTGTCCATGTACAGTATAGGAGAAGTCTGTCCATGTACAGTATAGGGGGAGAAGTCTGTCCATGTACAGTATAGGAGGAGAAGTCTGTCCATGTACAGTATAGGAGGAGAAGTCTGTCCATGTACAGTATAGGGGGAGAAGTCTGTCCATGTACAGTATAGGATGGGAAGTCTGTCCATGTACAGTATAGGAGGAGAAGTCTGTCCATGTACAGTATAGGATGAGAAGTCTGTCCATGTACAGTATAGGAGAAGTCTGTCCATGTACAGTATAGGATGAGAAGTCTGTCCATGTACAGTATAGGAGGAGAAGTCTGTCCATGTACAGTATAGGGGGAGAAGTCTGTCCATGTACAGTATAGGATGAGAAGTCTGTCCATGTACAGTATAGGAGGAGAAGTCTGTCCATGTACAGTATAGGAGGAGAAGTCTGTCCATGTACAGTATAGGATGAGAAGTCTGTCCATGTACAGTATAGGAGGAGAAGTCTGTCCATGTACAGTATAGGAGGAGAAGTCTGTCCATGTACAGTATAGGGGGAGAAGTCTGTCCATGTACAGTATAGGATGAGAAGTCTGTCCATGTACAGTATAGGATGGGAAGTCTGTCCATGTACAGTATAGGAGGAGAAGTCTGTCCATGTACAGTATAGGAGGAGAAGTCTGTCCATGTACAGTATAGGGGGAGAAGTCTGTCCATGTACAGTATAGGAGGAGAAGTCTGTCCATGTACAGTATAGAAGAAGTCTGTCCATGTACAGTATAGGAGGAGAAGTCTGTCCATGTACAGTATAGGATGGGAAGTCTGTCCATGTACAGTATAGGAGGAGAAGTCTGTCCATGTACAGTATAGGATGGGAAGTCTGTCCATGTACAGTATAGGGGGAGAAGTCTGTCCATGTACAGTATAGGGGGAGAAGTCTGTCCATGTACAGTATAGGAGAAGTCTGTCCATGTACAGTATAGAAGAAGTCTGTCCATGTACAGTATAGGATGGGAAGTCTGTCCATGTACAGTATAGGAGGAGAAGTCTGTCCATGTACAGTATAGGATGGGAAGTCTGTCCATGTACAGTATAGGGGGAGAAGTCTGTCCATGTACAGTATAGGGGGAGAAGTCTGTCCATGTACAGTATAGGATGCACTCAGTACTTGGTCCGGACTCCTTTTGCATGAATTACTGCATCGATGCGGCGTGGCATGGAGGCGTGGCATGGAGGCGTGGCATGGAGGTGTGGCATAGAGGCGTGGCATGGAGGCGATCAGCCTGTGGCACTGCTGAGGTGTTATGGAAGCCCAGGTTGCTTTGATAGCGGCCTTCAGCTCCTCTGCATTTTTGGGTCTGGTGTCTCTCATCTTCCTCCTGACAATCCCCCACAGATTCTCTATGGGGTTTAGGTCAGGCCAGTTTGCTGGCCAATCAAGCACAGTGATCCCATGATCATGTGACCAGGTATTGGTAGTTTTGGCAGTGTGGGCGGTGCCAAGTCCTGCTGGAAAATGAAATCAGCATCTCCATAAAGCTGGACAGCAGAGGGAAGCATGAAGAGCTCTAGAATTTCCTGCTAGAGGGCGGAGCTGACTTTGGTGGACCGACACCAGCAGAGGACCCCCCAAATCATCACTGACTGTGGAAACTTCACACTGGACCTCATGCAGCTTGGATTCTGTGCCTCTCCGCTCCTCCTCCAGACTCTGGGACCTTCATTTCCAAACAAAATGCTAAATTTCCCACAGTCAGTGATGATTTGGGGAGCCGTGTCATCTGCTGGTGTTGGTCCACCAAAGTCAGCGCAGCCCTCTAGCAGGAAATTCTAGAGCACTTCAAGGTTGGATGTGCTTTGGGTTCAGAGATGGTATTCTCCATACCTTGGATGTAACGAATGGTTATTTGAGTTACTGTTGCCCTTCTATCATCTGGAACCAGTCTGCCCATTCTCCTCTGAACCTGAAGACAGCCAAGAACCAACATGGGCTCAGAATCCCTGGACAGGTAAGTGTCCTTTTATTAAAAGTCAGCAGATACAGGATTTGTAGCTGCTGACTTTTAGTTTTTGCTGAACCGACTAAAGAATCGCTTTAAGCCCTGGTTCACACCACTTCCCAAGTCTGTACACCCGCTGTGCCCATTATGAGGGGTTCCCACCATCCCTGTGCTGAGTTCCCGGGTCTGTACACCCGCTGTGCCCATTATGAGGGGTTCCCCCCATCCCTGTGCTGAGTTTCCGGATCTGTACACCCGCTGTGCCCATTATGAGGGGTTCCCACCATCCCTGTGCTGAGTTCCCGGGTCTGTACACCCGCTGTGCCCATTATGAGGGGTTCCCTCCATCCCTGTGCTGAGTTCCCGGGTCTGTACCCCCGCTGTGCCCATTATGAGGGGTTAATTTTGTTTATTGGAAATTCTTACAAACAATCAACTTATATACAATAAAACCATAATAAATAAATTATAAATAACATATTTACAAAATAATTGAATATAACTATACAAAACCAAACAAGAACATAATAAATAAACCAAATTGCGCACAGCATAAACCCTAGGAGAGAGCCGGACTAAGGAACATCACCGTCACCATGCATGGAGCCTTTTATCAAAAATTATATTTTATGACTGATTTTAAGCTGACAACATTAATGGTTGCCACTTTTAACGGATTGGACACATTCTTGGTAACTGATACCTTACATACCGACTAGGAAGAAACTGACACACTAGGAAAACGCACAGACTGGGAAGACACAGACACACTGGGCATTGGCACAGACTGGGGCACCACAGACTGGGAAGACACTGACACACTGGGAATCGGCACAGACTGGGGCACCACAGACTAAGAAGACACTGACACACTGGGCATTGGCACAGACTGGGGCACCACAGACTAAGAAGACACTGACACACTGGGTATTGGTACAGACTGGGGCACCACAGACTGGGAAGAGACAGGCACACTGGGTATTGGTACAGTCTCGGAGGGAATCGCAGGCACCCTAGCTGCTGAGCTCTGAGCATCCTCCATGTCCAGATGGAAGAACTCTCTCATGAGCTCAGGCTGGTTGTGCATTGCCTCGGGACACTGACTATAAGGATGCCCCACCGCATTGCACAAGTTGCACCTTATAATATTTCAATTTTTTGCCAAATGCCCTAAATCCTGACACAGAGAGCATTTCATTACTGGACAGGAGGATGCAAAGTGCCCTTTATCCCCACACTTATTGCACAGCTTTGGCTGGCCTGGATAGAATATGGTCAGCCTGTCCCTCCCCAGGAAAGCTGAGGATGGCAGATGCTGGATGACATTATCAATAACCCTCAGTTTTAGCTGCACAGACCATCCCCCCGTCCATATTCCTCGATCATCCATCATTTTCTGTAAGGGGCTCAGGATGTCTCCATATCTCCTCAGCCATACAGATAAATCCCCTTGTGGTATGGACTCATTGCGCACAAGAATTGTCACCATTTTAATGAGTGGCTGGCGTGACACAACCTTGGGGATGAGCCTTTTCCAGTCCAGCAGGCTCCTACACACATGTTCATATTTCTCCCAAAATATGTCCAAAGACTCCGGACGGATAAAGGACAAATCATACTCATAGGAGCCGGTCGACTGATCAGGGAGAAGATATCTTCGGGTCTAAACCCCATCTGCAAAATCCTATCCACCACAGCTCTCCTATATGGTGGAATACCTTCTCCCTCCCATCGTAACTGAACAACATTCCTCCTTTTAAATAATGAGGAAGATAAAACATTTCCATGCTCCTTCCCTGCTTGCACCCCCCTACCAGATCCTGCAGCAGCACCAGCATAGGTTTTCCTCCCAGAAACACCACCAGTAATTACAGCATTGTCTTTAGACACAGCCACACCTGATGACAAGGAGCCTGAAACATCCCTTGCAGTCTTTGGAGCAGCAGAGACAAGACCCACCCCCTCCCCCTGCTCTGAGCACTCAGCTGCTTTCCTGGGTTCAATCACAGTCTTGTCTACTGCAGAATCCCAAACAATTGTAGCACTACTGCTCCCAGCACCTCCTCCACCATTCTCAGGAACAGCCACTGTATCTGGTCCAGGCAAAGCCTCTGCAATGTCCGTGGTGCTCCTCTCGGCAGACTCTTCAACCAGAAGCTTAATGTTATTTTCAGTTTTCCCACCAATTATATTTAAAGTTTTTCCAGCAGGTGCATCAGGTTGCACTGCATGCTGCACATTGTCTATGGGTGTGGGCTGACAGCCCATAGCACTACAACCCTCAGCAAGCACATTGTCATCATTAAAGTTCATATCACCACCTTGCACACACACTGTACCTGCTTGCTGTGTTACCTCTGCTGTGTCATGGCTGATGGTGGGATCAAACTTCTTCCTGGTTGTTTTAGACTTTATGGTGAATCTTTCTCTCTCCACGGGTCTCTCTTTCACAGGGCGAGGAACGGTATCCATCTCCTCATCTGAGGAATCCGCAGAGAAATGAAACTTTCTTCCATCCAGAGGGGATTCCAGCTCACTGATGAACCTCCTGCTCAGATGTTCCATATTGCTGCTGCAGAGGGAGGGAGACAGAGGCCTCCACCATTGAGGGCTCAGCAGATGTTTGAGGTGTTGAAGAGCTGGGCTCATCCTCCGGGCCCACTTTCTCACCCTCTGCTGACTCTGTTGGTACCTGAATCTCCTCACTGGCTGGGTCACTCTCCATGCTGGAAACGGCTCTTCTCCTCATACGGCTGAAACTTTCCTCGTTCCTGTATTTCTCCTTAAATGCTCTGCTGCTTTCCTTCAGAGAGCTCACCAGCTCTTTCTGCTTCCTCAAAGCTTGCTCCAAGTCCTTTAATTCAGGCCTCAGAGCCGGTCTCTTCTTACTGTAGAGTTTGGCACAAAACAGCTTTTTCTTTTTTAAATTCAGCTTTTAAAGCTGCCAATTTCCCCTCCTCTTTCTCAATCCACGTCAGCTTGTCCACAATCCTCGGTCTAAAGTTAGACAGGGATTCATCTCTCCTTGGGCCGAGCTCCATGTCTTCCATAGACTGAGGCCTAGTCTCAGGCCTATCCAGGGGGCCCCCGCCGGGGTCCTCCCCAGGATCCAGCATCCCTCCTGGGGCAGAGAAGCAACTCTAGCCCCTGGCTTCTGGAAGCACACGAGCTAAGGAACCAGCAACATCACTGTCAAGGAGTGTAATGGCAGTTTCCCACCATCCCTGTGCTGAGTTCTGGGTCTGTACACCAGCTGTGCTCATTATGAGGGGTTCCCACCATCCCTGTGCTGAGTTCTGGGTCTGTACACAATAAGTAATGCATGCTTAAGTGGCTACATTTAGTGTTTGGTAGCAGGCTGGCAATGTATTAGCACAGTTGGAAGACAGGGACAGAGAATTGTTACCCAATAACAGGAAGTGCTTGAACAAGGATCTTCATAGCAGGGTCACTTGGTATTGTGTTAATAAAAGTTATAGTTGTTTTAATGACGTGTTAAAGTGTAAATGAGATCTTAGCCATTGGGTTCACAACTTTTTTTATTCCTAAGAAACTGAAATCATTCTACAAAGTGTCCACTAGATGGCAGTGTTGGGACAGAATTTATAGGTGACAGTTTTCTGCTGCCTCTATAATATCTTTATTATTTTTATTATTAGTAAAAATCAGTTAATCTGTAAATAAATATTAATTTGTAGAGCCCCAAGGCAGCTGCAGTCTCTTTGTGTGTCTAGCTGATGTCTATGAATTATTCTGGGAGGTCAGGATTAAGGCAGTCAAGTTAGACATCTTCTCTATTGTACCTCTGAGTACGCTCTGCTTTCAATAAATTCTGCCCATTCCCCTGAAGAAGGAACATAAACATGAAGAGCGATCTGGATAGACGTGTAGAGAATGTTTTATGGCAACCTCAGGAGTCCCTAGGATGGAGCAGAAGGAAAGGTAGAAATAAATGGCCAATGGGGTGAGGGGAGAGAAGTGAGCTAAGGACAGGCAGAGAAGAGATGAATCTGACCCCCCCCCCCCCCCCAGGTGTAAGCATTGCTTTACCTTCAATGGGAAGCAGAAAATGTGCCGAGGCGTGAAGAGCTTCAGTGATCCCTCTGGTTGCATCTTCTCCATCTTTCAGCAACTCATACTTCTGTTTTCTTCTCTATTCTCTACCCCCCCCCCCCCCCCGCTTTTTCCTCATCTATGTATCTCCCCCTTTTTTCTTGCCCTTTCTCTCTCATTGTCTCTTCCTTTCCTCCTTATCTCTATCTCTTTCTTACCTTCTCTTCTCCTCCACCCTTATGGGGTTCTTTGCTGTACAGTGAGGGAAAAAGTATTTGACCCCCTGCTGATTTTCTACGTTTGCCCACTGACAGAGAAATGATCAGTCTATCATTTTATTGGTCGGTTTATTTTACCAGTGAGAGACAAAATAACAACAAAAATATCCAGAAAAACGCATTTCATAAAAGTTATAAATTGATTTGCATTTTAATGAGTGAAATAAGTATTTGATCCCTTATCAATCAGCAGATTTCTGGCTCCCAGGTGTCTTCTTTACAGGTAATGAGCTGAGATTAGGAGGATTCTCTTAAGGCCCCTTTCACACAGCCCGTCCGTTTGTCTGTTTTTCATCCATCCGTTTACGGATGAAAAACGGACGTCAATGTATCTCTATGTAAAAACGGATGACAACGGACGATCATCAGTTAACATCCGTTTTCATCTGCTTCCGTCAATGTCCGTTTTTTTGAACGCATGAATGCCCTATTTTTCATCCGTCAAAAAAACGGATCGGACGAAAAACGGATGAAAAACAGATAACTGACGAAAAACGGATGAAAAACTGATACATTTTGACCTTGAGCTTGTTACCTGTATAGAAGACACCTGTCCACAGAATCCTCCAATCAGATTCCAATCTTTCCACCATGGCCAAGACCAAAGAGCTGTCCAAGGATGTCAGGGAGAAGATTGGAGACCTACACAAGGCTGGAATGGCTACAAGACCATCGCCAAGCAGCTTGGTGAGAGGTGACAACAGTTGGTTGGAAGAAACACAAAATAACTGTCAGTCCTGGGGAGACCAGATATAGTGAATGCAGAGTCCTGGGGAGATCAGATATAGTGAATGCAGAGTCCTGGGGGGATCAGATATAGTGAATGCAGAGTCCTAGGGGGATCAGATATAGTGAATGCAGAGTCCTGGGGGGATCAGATATAGTGAATGCAGAGTCCTGGGGAGATCAGATATAGTGAATGCAGAGTCCTGGGGGGATCGGATATAATGAATGCAGAGTCCTGGGGGGGATCAGATATAGTGAATGCAGAGTCCTAGGAGGATCAGATATAGTGAATGCAGAGTCCTGGGGGGGATCAGATATAGTGAATGCAGAGTCCTGGGGGGGATCAGATATAGTGAATGCAGAGTCCTGGGGAGATCAGATATAGTGAATGCAGAGTCCTGGGGAGATCAGATATAGTGAATGCAGAGTCCTGGGGGGATCAGATATAGTGAATGCAGAGTCCTGGGGGGATCAGATATAGTGAATGCAGAGTCCTGGGGAGATCAGATATAGTGAATGCAGAGTCCTGGGGAGATCAGATATAGTGAATGCAGAGTCCTGGGGGGATCGGATATAGTGAATGCAGAGTGCTGGGGGGATCAGATATAGTGAATGCAGAGTCCTGGGGGGGATCAGATATAGTGAATGCAGAGTCCTGGGGAGATCAGATATAGTGAATGCAGAGTCCTGGGGAGATCAGATATAGTGAATGCAGAGTCATGGGGGGATCAGATATAGTGACTGCAGAGTCCTGGGGAGATCAGATATAGTGAATGCAGAGTCCTGGGGGGATCAGATATAGTGAATGCAGAGTGCTGGGGAGGATCAGATATAGTGACTGCAGAGTCCTGGGGAGATCAGATATAGTGAATGCAAAGTCCTGGGGAGATCAGATATAATGAATGCAGAGTCCTGGGGGGATCAGATATAGTGAATGCCGAGTCCTGGGGAGATCGGATATAGTGAATGCAGAGTCCTGGGGAGATCAGATATAGTGAATGCAGAGTGCTGGGGAGGATCAGATATAGTGAATGCAGAGTCCTGGGGGGATCAGATATAGTGAATGCAGAGTCCTGGGGAGATCAGATATAGTGAATGCAGAGTCCTGGGGAGATTGGATATAGTGAATGCAGAGTGCTGGGGAGATCAGATATAGTGAATGCAGAGTCCTGGGGAGATCAGATATAGTGAATGCAGAGTCCTGGGGAGATCAGATATAATGAATGCAGAGTCCTGGGGAGATCGGATATAGTGAATGCAGAGTCCTGGGGAGATCAGATATAGTGAATGCAGAGTCCTGGGGAGATCAGATATAGTGAATGCAGAGTCCTGGGGAGATCAGATATAGTGAATGCAGAGTCCTGGGGAGATCAGATATAGTGAATGCAGAGTCCTGGTCTCTCTCTCTCTTCCTCTCCCTTACCCTCTCAATCTCTTTCTTTCTCCCCCTCCCCCTCTGCCTCTCTCTTTCGCCACCCCTCCCCCCGTCTATTTCCTTTCTATTTTTTTTTTCTCTCCATAATACAGAAGGAAATATTTTTGTCCTCCAGATATGCAGATTAAAGTGAAGATAGAAGATGAGAAGTAACTCTATAGATCCAATGAGGGAACTTTTTCCTGTATGTAAATCACATGCAATTATCTGTGTCTCAGAATCCTTTTTTTTTTTTTTTTCTTTGAAAGCTTTTACTTTAAAGATGAGAAGATGCTGATGATACAAAAAGTGATTCCCATTATCATTTCTGTGGGAAACAGATTAAAGGCTAGATCCCACAGGTAGCGTTGTGTTTTCTCGGGGAATATTAGCAATTGGCCGGCTCTCTTATAGCAGTGAAAAGTTCTAACAAACTGTTATACATCCACACAACGCAACCAATAATGCTTCGTCCGTTTCAGCCCTCCTCAGACCAGGAAATCTCTAAAAGAACTATAAAACACACAGGAGGGCGCTGTCAGGGCTGGACTCCTGCGATTTACAAGCAGCTCTTTTCTTTCAATGCTTAGCTGTCGATTAATTACCAGCCACTTGTTGTTTCCACAGTGACTCACCTGGTTTCCATCGCCTGCCTCATTAGTCCAGCCCACAGCCAGTCTCTTTTGGCTAATTAAACAGCCTTGCTTATTTCCTCCATGCCCTTGCATGGTCTATGACCTCCAGTGTGTGCTTGTACATGACCTGGCCTGGCTGACTTCTCTTTTGATACCTGATCCTGTTTTTGCTCCTTACTACGCTGACTTATGGCTTCATGATCCTCGTCTGATTACCCGCTCTGGCATCCAAACCCTGGCCTCAGTTTTTTACTACATTCCTGAACTGTTATTTTTTGCTATTTTATTAAAGGTATAATTTTCACTGCATTTTCTGTCTATGCCTGGTTTATGGTTTCTGATAGGCGCACACGCCTAGGGCATTACCGACACCAATGTTTATTAACCACTTTACCACCGGAGGATTTTGCTGTCTTACGTCCAGGCCACTTTTTGCGATTAGGCACTGTGCGAATTTAACTGACAATTGCGCGGTCGTGCGACGCCATACCCAAACTAAATTTACGTCCTTTTTTTCCCACAGACAGAGCTTTCTTTTGGTGGTATTTGATCACCTGTGCGATTTTTACTTTTTGCGCTATAAACAAAAAAAGAGCGACAATTTTGAAAAAATAACAATATTTATCACATTTTTTTATATGAAATTCCCCCCCAAAAAAATGTAAAAATCAAAATTTTTTAACATTTTAGGCCAATTTGTTTTCTGCTACATATGTTTGGTAAAAAAAACCGCAACAAGCGTATTTTGATTGGTTTGAGCAAAAGTTATTGCATTTACTAAGGGATAGATTGATGTCATTTTTATTGTTTTTTTTTAACTAGTAATGGCGGCGATTTTTTTGCGGGACTGCGACATTGCGGAATACAGATCGGACCTCTGACTTACATTTTTGACACTTTTGGGGGTACCAGTGACATTACTACAGCAATCAGTGCTATACATATGCACTGTCACTGTAAAAATGACACTGGCAAGGAAGGGGTTAACTTTATTGGAGATGCAGGGGTTAAATGTGTCCCTAGGGGCGTGCTTCTTACTGTAAAGGGGTGTGGCTTGTGATGTAATCACAGAGACATACGATCCTACATAGCAGGACCGTATGATCTCTGCAGTTATATCAGGGAGAATGACAGACGGCTTTGTTTACATCAGCCGCCTGCCTTTCTCCCTCTGCAGCGGACGATTGCGAGTGACCGGCGGGCACGCGCGGACATGTCAGGGAACGAGCGGGGGTGGGAGCGCACCTCCGGCGGCGCGCGCTTGCCCCCTAGAGGCTCTCAGGTTAGCGACGTAGTACTAAGTCACTTTGCCTGTACGGGGCTGACTGCCGCAGTAAATATACTGTGGGCGGTCGGCAAGTGGTTAAATCCAAAAAAAACCTCACAGGCATAAATGGAACAGGCGTATCAAATACACCACCAGTGTTTCGAGGGATGGGCCCCCTTTTTTAGAGCTTTGAAAAAAGGGAGCCCGTCCCCCGAAACATTTTAGCCTTCCAACTTTGGCATCCATGATCAGATAACACTGCCTATGGCTGGAGTTGTGTTTCATACGCCTGTTCTGTTTTATGCTTGTAAGCATGTTTTTGTCTTTTGGATCTGATGAACGTTGGTGTTGGCAATGCACCAGCCCAGGGGTCTCCAAACTACGGCCCTCCAGGTGTTCAGGAACTACAATTCCCATCATGCCTAGTCATGTTTGTGAATGTCAGAGTTTTGCAATGCCTCATGGGATGTGTAGTTCCCCAACAGCTGGAGGGTCGTAGTTTGTAGATCCCTGCACTAGGCGTTTGCACTCCTATAGCAGCAGTAAATTCTTATATAGAAATTGTACCTATAAGTATCCCAGATAGCGGGGATAACTTTCCACACATTTGTGTCAGTGTTGAATTGTAAGTCTGGTAACTTGCTGCACATCTCACGGGTAAGTCGTACACCTGCAGAGCACTGGAAGCACAACTTCTAGGAGACACTTTTCTAATTTGTAACAAATTTGCATGGCAAGTCTCTAGCAAGAGCAAAGTTGCAGCGGTGAGTCTACAGCAAGAGCTCTGCAAGTCTACAGCATAAAAAAATTCAGCCACAGTGCCCCCTGTGGTGGGATGACTATCACACAACATAACTGAACCTGAACTTGAAGCAGAATATTTGCAAAGAAAGGTGACGTGGAGTCATGCAATTTGGATTTGCGGTAATTGTGCAACAAACTTGTAAAGCCCTGCAAGTCCAGCAATAGCATAGCAAGTAATTTACAAACTTGCATCTCATTTGCTTGCTCTGTGAAGCTTATAGAAAGTCTTAGCAGCAAGTAAGTGTGCAGTTTAGGAGATATTCACACCTGCTGTAGCCAATGACGTCACTGCACATGCATAGTGACGCTCTGCATTTATGGCACACTGAGTGCAGAGCACCACGCTGCGATGATGACTCCAGTGCATGCGTGAGATTGACGTCATCGTGGCCCAGCCATTCAAGTGCCCTGGGGGCATAAACCTGGAATGAAGACGGGAGTGGCGGCAGTGGGGACAGTGCAGCACTGGAGGGCGCCGTTTTAAGGGTAAGTCTGCCATAATGTGTGGTGCATACTAGCATATTATGGCAAAACACTGCAGGAAGCCATTTAAATAAAATGGTAGATTTTACTATATATAAAAAATTGTGCAACATTCCATTTTTTTTTACTTTAAAAACAATAAAACGCTGCCAGAAAATCAAATCCTTCCCCATTGCATCAAAAATGTGAACTTTAACCATTGGCCAGACAGGGACTGCATTTATGGCCTTATTTAGCCAATTATTTTACATTCTCTTCCTGGTTTTCATGGTAAATGCTCAAATTCTATGGATAATTTCCACCCCATTATTATTCATTAAACAAACTCCCAGAGATAAAGATACATTAATATTATTATTTGATCTGGGGGGGGGGGGGGGTTACATTTCTACCTCCAGTTAAATTTTCAGAGGGTGTTTGACTTTTTTCTGGTTAATAGAAACAATGTTTGGATAGATTTAATTATATCTACAACTCCGATGAAAGGTATTTCCCTCCGGTCCCGGGGGGGGGGGGGGGGGGGGTAATAGCTCCATATTCTTTGTGTCACTTTCCTAATGATAAGGTCAGCACTCGGGGATTTGTACTGACCTCTGATATAGTTTTTTTTGTTACAAACTCTCGTAAATCACTTTGCAGAAATCTATTTATATTTTGATATGAAAGTTGATTTGACCAATGTAAAATATGTAAAAAAATGTAATTTTTGGGGTAAAACGAAATCTATTTTAAATTCATATTTTTATTTTAATAGGCATGATAAATTCAAGAGAGTATTACTTATTATAGGGAGAAAAATAATCTATATAAAATTTTACATATATATATATATATATATATATATATATATATATATACAGTATATATATGTATATATATATATATATATATATATATATACACGTATATGTATATATATATATAGATTTATATATATATTCTATATTAAATTATATAAATCTATATATATTGTGAGGGATTAGCTCGGTGGTGGGTGTGGATGACCCCTTTTTTGGGTTCGTTACACGGGGAGATAGCCGAGAATTGGTTGCAAACAACAGTGTATGAGTTTTATTCTTGCAATTTTTCTTCACACAAGTGCAAGCATCAAAACGTCAAAAAATAAAATAAAAGACAAAATAAATCCTTGCCACCGTGGGCGGCTACCTTCTCACACACAGGAACCTACCTAAGGAGTCTGTCCCCAACCTACTGTTGGGCAGACTTTGCTGATCCTACAGCAAACCATCAATAGTCCATTTATTTTCTCTTCACATAGGAAACATCCATTGTTTTTCACCTTCACATAGAAAACATTCATTGACCTCTTCACATAGAAAAACAATCCATGTCCTCACTTTGAGAAGTCTTCGGTCTTTTTTACCCTCCTCAGTGCACATCGCTCCAGGAGGCATACATCTGACTGCCCTCCTATCCCCAGCTCACACAGCTTCAGGAGACAGCTTCAGGAGGCAGCAATCAATAGACTTCCTCTGGACAAATTATAGAGGCCTTAATTTCCTCATTCTGAATAGCTGAAGGTATTTCAACTTCCTTAACCTCCCTGGCTACCTTTGCAGCCGACACCCTATAGTAATTGGTGAATTGTCTAAACCAAGCAGAAGTGTATCTCCCATCTGTGACAACACTCACAGATTTACCTGACTTCCTGTCACAAAATATATATATATATATATATATATATATATATATATAGATATATACTTGATTGTCAAAAGTATTGGGACGCCTGCCTTTACACACACATGACCTTTAATGGCATCCCAGTCTTAGTCCGTAAGGGTTTAGTATTGAGTTGGCTCCACCCTTTGCAGCTATAACAGCTTCAACTCTTCTGGGAAGGCTGTCCACAAGGTTTAGGAGTGTCTATGGGAATGTTTCACCATTCTTCCAGAAGCGCATTTGTGAGGTCAGGCACTGATGTTGGCGAGAAGGCCTGGCTCGCCATCTCGTTCCCAAAGGTGTTCTATCTGATTGAGGTCAGGACTCTGTGCAGGCCAGTCAAGTTCCTCCACCCCAAACTCGCTCATCCATGTCTTTATGGACCTTGCTTTGTGTACTGGCCCAAATCATTTGGTGGAGGAGGGATTATGGTGTGGGGGTGTTTTTCAGGGGTTGGGCTTGGCCCCTTAGTTCCAGTGAAAGGAACTCTTAAGGCGTCAGCTCACCAAGACATTTTGGACAATTTCATTCTCCCAACATTGTGGGAGGAGTTTGGGGATGGCCCCTCCCTGTTCCAACATGACTGAACACCAGTGCACAAAGCAAGGTCCATAAAGACATGGATGAGCGAGTTTGAGCATTTTTCTTCCTCTAAACATGGTGAGTCCCCCCCCTCAAGAAGACACATGTACAGTTATGCTAATGAACATCTAAATGATTCAGAGGATTGGGAGAAAGTCCTGTGCTCAGATGAGACCAAAATTCAGCTCTTTGGCATTAACTCGACTTGCTGTGTTTGGAGGAAGATAAATGCTGACTATGACTCTAAGAACATCGTCCCTCCAGTCACCTTCCCTACAGTCACCTTCCCTACAGTCACCATCCCTACAGTCACCTTCCCTACAGTCACCTTCCCTACAGTCACCAACCCTACAGTCACCGTCCCTACAGTCACCATCCCTACAGTCACCGTCCCTACAGTCACCATCCTTACAGTCACCTTCCCTACAGTCACCATCCCTACAGTCACCTTCCCTACAGTCACCGTCCCTACAGTCACCATCCCTACAGTCACCATCCCTACAGACCTCCCGTTGTCCTCACACTTGCTGCATCCAGGCAAGGAATCCTCCATGTGTTGTAGAGGGTCCCTCCAGCACCCAAGCCCCAGGCCCGAGGTCAACCCCCCCACAGAGACTAGGGGGAACCCTAAAAGGCCTCCGACAGCCTCCTCAGCACTCATTCTCCATCTTTCCCCCGATTGCCCCTGCTGCCATGACCCATGTGTGTTTAAAAGGTGCCCGCCCCCTGCCAGCCCACTTTCTAGGGATTGGCTGGGGCCCTCCTAAATACTCCAAGCAGCTCCTCCTAAACTCCTTCCTCCACTTCTGGAAGCTTCTCCAATGTTCCAGAGAGCTGGGGGAGTTACCAGAGTTGCTGCCTGCTGAGTCATCCAGTCTCCCTGAGTCAATCCTCCCTGACCCAGATTCAGCCCAGCCTGACTCTCAGCCAGGCCAGATTGACCTACAATAACAGAAAAAAAACTATTTACCCTAGCACCAAGCTAGAGGGCGCTACAGGGGGTTTTCACTGACAGGGCAGTAAGGATGTGGAACTCTCTTTCACAATTGGTGGTGTGAGCAGGAAGTATTGATAGTTTGAAAAGACTCTTATATGTGCATCTCAGTGAGTGAACTGGATGGACTAATGTCTTTATTCAACCTTACCAACTACAGTGCCTAGAAAAAGTATTCACACCCCTTGAGATTTCCCACATTTTGTCATGTTACAACTAAAAACGTAAATGTATTTTATTGGGATTTTATGTGATAGACCGACACAAAGTGACCATAATTGTGAAGTGGAAGGAAAATGATACAAATAAATCTGTGAAAAGTGTGGCTGCATTTGTATTCACCCCCTTTAATCTGATACCTCTAACTAAAATCTAGTGGAACCAATTGCCTTCAGAAGTCACCTAATTAGTAAATAGAGTGCACCTATGTGTCATTTAATCTCAGTATAAATACAGCTGTTCTGTGAAGCCCTCAGAGGCTTGTTAGAGAACCTTCGTGAACAAACAGCATCATGAAGGCCAAGGAACACACCAGACAGGTCAGGGATAAAGTTGTGGAGAAGTGTAAAGCAGGGTTAGGTTATAAAAAATCTCCCAAGCTTTGACCATCTCACGGAGCGCTGTTCAATCCATCATGGGAAAATGGGAAGAGTATGGCACAACTGCAACCCTACCAAGACATGGCCGTCCACCTAAACTGACCGGCCGGGCAACCCTACCAAGACATGGCCATCCACCTAAACTGACCAGGCGGGCCCCTACCAAGACATGGCCGTCCACCTAAACTGACCAGCCGGGCAAGGAGAACATTCATCAGAGAAGCAGCCAAGAGGCCCATGGGAACTCTAGAGGAGCTGCAGAGATCCACAGCTCAGGTGGGAGAATCTGTCCACAGGACAACTATTAGTCGTGCGCTCCACAAATCTGCCCTTTATGGAAGAGTGAGAAGAAGAAAGCCATTGGTGGAAGAAAGCCATAAGAAGTCCTGTTTGCAGTTTGTGAGAAGCCATATGGGGGGACACAGCAAACATGTGGAAGAAGGAGCTCTGCTCAGAGGAGACCAAAATTCTACTTTTTGGCCTAAAAGTAAAACGCTATGTGTGGGGGAAAATGAACACTGCACATCACCCTGAACACACCATCCCCACTGTGAAACATGGTGGTGGCAGCATCATGGTGTGGGGATGCTTTTCCTCAGCAGGGACAGGGAAGCTGGTCAGAGGTGATGGGAAGATGGATGGAGCCAAATACAGGACAATTTTAGAAGAAAAGACTTGAGACTGGGGCGGAGTGTCGGGATTATTGGGGGTGATTAAAATAATAATAGAAAAAAAAAATGGATTTAAAAAGCCATGTATATTCAGTCTTATATAGATTGTGAACAGCACAGCTTCCATTTTGTTGAAGGTGAAGGAAAGTTCATATGTTCTGTTGTAAAATGTCTCTTACAAGAGAGGATAGAATTTCAACAGAGGTCTTTGTATTTTTTTTTAAGATCGTAAATAAAATTTACATAGACACCTCTTCAGATAAGACATAATGGTAGTGCCAGTCTGTCTGTAAGTATTTAACAATGGACAATACCCCAGTATACTCTATCAGACATATGAACTATAAGTTTTTAAAGATACATTTTTATGTGTGAGAAGATGTTAGCCATAATTATGTAATTATATTATGTAAGGCATATACATATATATTTAGGAATGTTATATCACATTTTGGATTGATATTCTTACAGTAGTCTTACTTAGAATACATTTCTTTTAAGTGTAAGAACATGTGTATCTTGTCACTAATTACCTAATTTCAGAGAAGTTTGTGTTTAAGTGTTCAAGGTATCATAAATTCTACAAACCAGACGCGATGTCTGACAGTAATGGCAGAATTCAAATAATTATTGGATTTTCACTAGCAAGAGGTCAATAAGGTAATCAGATAAGAATATATTCTAATTATTGTTAAATACAAAATCTAATGAACGGTATAATACTGCCATCTTTGGACGAAATACCAAATGCCGTCTTGGGGTAATTTAGATATTTCCAATATAGAAATATTATATTGTATTAAAAATATAATTATTGAAATGGCATTACTTGCCAGGGTGAATTATGGAGATTAGATGGACATTTATGTATGTACTGGGAGTATGGACAAAGTTTTATGTTGTGTTTTATGGTTAATCTTGAATATAGAGAAATCATCCATTAATTTTATTATACAAAGTATTGAATTATCAGGAGAGGTGTGACTCTGACCTCACCAGTTAAGGAATAGAATATCCCAACCAATGGGGATAATGTTTCATCCCTCTGGGTTTAACTTATGGTAATTTTAATAGCCCTTTGTTCATACCATATAAAAGGAACTACCCAGATGAGAGATAGGACACACATTACTACTGACAACACACCTTACACTTACATCACACAAACTACTACATCCATCTATAGACTCATCCAGACATACTCCATCTTGCTCCATCATTCATCTGAAACTTTGAGGGACGCCAAACGAAACTCCTCCCTCACTTACCACCATCTTGAGAAAGGCATCCATCTTAGGACTCTGGTAACGACCATTTGAAGCTAGCAGCCATCTTAAGTGTGGTAAATATGCCTTGCTATGTTATTTGATTTTATTCAACAATTGTTTATTCCTTCCTTATATGTTTTATATTGCATATTTAAGGGTAATAAGATTACAATCCCAGCCGTATAAACCATAGTAGATTTTTCTCTAAAAAGCTGATTTTTGTTTTTATACATTTTTATTAATATCAGATTTAGCGCATTATTTGCGATTTTCAGTCTTCCGTTTTGCATGGCTTATTCTCACTCCATCTGCAGTGGAACGACTTTCGGCTATGCGATTCGCAGACAATTGTGGTCTGTTTATATAGAACACATACCTATGGTTTATGCTATACCTGGGGAAATGGTAATCTTGCTTTCACTTTCACTTTGTTTCAGTTTCACTTTCATTATTGAGCTAAACATCACATCGCATTAATTGTTTGAAGTTAGTATTTCATGTAAGAGTTATCTTTTTGTGTCACTTCTAGTTTGATCATATATTGTGATTACATGTCTTGTGAATAAATATTTTATATATATTCCATACTGTAGACTGTACTCACTAAGATTGGTATATGCTTTTAAAAAGAAATTAATCAATTAAAAAGAATTCACTATATATTGATTTGTGGAAATAAGCGGAGATTCTCCTACCTCACAGATCTTTGCTTATTAACCATAAATAGACACTGTTATATTCAGAGCAGTATAAATATTCTGACATAATGAAGTATGAGCGTGAGATATTATTAAATATTCTTACAGGAGGTTCACCTTCCAGCAGGACAACGACCCGAAACATCCAGCCAGAGCTACAATGGAATGGTTTACATCAAAGCATATTCATGTGTTAGAATAGCCCAGTCACAGTTCAGACCTAAATCCCATTGAAAATCTGTGGCAAGACTTGAAAATTGCTGTTCACAGACGCTCTCCATCCAATCTGACAGAGCTTGAGATATTCTGCAAAGAAGAATGGGCAGAAATGTCCTCTCTAGATGTGCAAAGCTGGTAGAGACATCCCCAAAGACTTGCAGCTGTAATTGCAGGGAAAGGCGCTTCTACAAAGTGGGGGGGGGGGGGGTGAATACAAATGCAGCCACACTTTTCACAGATTTATTTGTATCATTTATCATTTTCCTTCCACTTCACAATTATGGCCACTTTGTGTCGGTCTATCACATAAAATCCCAATAAAATACATTTCCCTTTTTGGTTGTCACATGAGAAAATGTGGGAATTTTCAGGTGGTGTGAATACTTTTTCAAGGCACTGTATGTAATTATAAAACAATGTACTGAGGGTCTGCAGGGTCCAGGCATTGCACCGGCGGTTTGCTGATAATAGCTGCAATGCTTTACAGGATACATTGTAAAAAAATATTAAATTAACATTTTTTACCTGCAAAAAAATATGCGATAATTAATTTTTTTTATTTTTTTTAGAAAAGGTGAATTTATCCTATAATACAAATGAATAATATTTTATAATTTTACATATCCAGTGTTTCCTATATAAATTATACATTTTATAACCCTATTGGACCCATACAGTATATTAACCTTTATACAGGTTTTTAAGTATCCAATGGCTAGAATATATTGTACTTTATATACTTATTGGCTCATGATTTTACATCTAATATACTTTTAGGATTTGTGCCAATCTTAACCAATTTGCTTGCTGATAAAATATTCTATTTTTCACAACTTTTATGGAAGAGAACTGCTATATAAAGCCGGCTTTTATTACATTTCAGCTCTGGTATAGCGGGGGTTGGGTATAACCCCCGGAACTCTTGATAGACGTTTTTTTACTGTGGAAAATAAAAATTGCATCTGAACTGATCCGTGCGGCTCGTATAATGTGATTACAATCTCATGGTTTTTTTTTCAAGCAAATTTCTCCATGGCAAAATTTGAGACTAATTGAATTGAATGTGAACCTTCCAACCGTTCCACCCCGGTGACCGTCCAATCAGGACGCCCGTCTGCTGCACATTTCTGTTGTTGCAAAGTGATATCTGCGATATTTGAATTTATTATTTTAATCAGATTCATGATTCATTGGTCAGAGTTTAATCCTTCTAATAATACGGCGTCAGCTCTGCATATTTAATATTTCTTACTGAAGGAGCCAGCGATTATAAATATGTATGCCGGTCCCCGACCTCCTCTGCCCGGCCAATAGCGGAAGTCTATAATTCTAATAGGCAAATATGCCAAATGGAGTGAGTTTGTTTCCGCGTAGAAAATGAAATTGCCACGGACTGCCGACTCTGCGCACGCTGAAGCAGCGGATGGAGCTCGGGGCTCGGGGTGTCATTGCGCAGGTTCAATATTTACTGCAATTTCAGATAAAAGTGGGAATGAACGGCAACTTAACTCTCAGCACTTCATCCATTACAGTGCATTGTGGTAATGTGCGGGAAAGTGACAGTTTTATGACCGTAACCGCTTCCCGTCCGCACTTTAGCCAAAAGATGGCTACAGCACGGCTTACAATGCTGGGGGAGGGGGGGGGGGGTGTCTACAGCATGGGCTTACAATGCTGGGGGGGTTACATGGATAATCTCACATGATTGCTCTGCCTGCACACCCCTGCGGTGCGCTCTGCGATCACTGAGTTCTTTGGACTCAGCTGATCACAGATCGAGGTAACGGGTCAATCACGGCCCTTTACCACGTGATCAGCTGTCAGACAGACAATGACAGTTGGTCACAGGATGTAAACACAAGCTGATAACTGGCTTCTTTTACAGGGACATCGGTCCCATCAGTGCCACCTATCAGTGCCACCTATCAGTGCTGCCAATCAGTGCCTATCAGTGTCACCGATCAGTGCCCATCAGTGCTGCCAATCAGTGTCCACCAGTACCAACTATCAGTGCTGCTAATCAGTGTCCACCAGTACCAACAATCAGTGCTGCTAATCAGTGTCCACCAGTACCAACTATCAGTACTACTAATCAGTGTCCACCAGTACCAACTATCAGTACTACTAATCAGTGTCCACCAGTACCAACTATCAGTGCTGCTAATCAGTGTCCGCCAGTGCCACCTATCAGTGCCCATCAGTGCTGCCAATCAGTACCTCATCATCAGTGCTGCCTATCTGTGCCCATCAGTGCTGCCTATCAGTGCTGACAATTAGTGCCCACCTGTGTCACCTATCAATGCCCATCAGTGCTGCAAATCAGTGCTTCATCATCAGTGTCACCTATCAGTGCTGCCTATTAGTGCCCATCAGTGCTGCCTGTCAGTGCCACTTAACAATGCCACCTCATCTGTGCCACCTCTCAGTGCCCTTCAGTGCCATCTATTAATGCTGGCTCATCAGTGCCACTTCTTAGTGCCCTTCAGTGCCGCCTATCAGAGCCCATCAGTGCTCAGTTCAGGGACATTGGTCCCAACAGTGCCCACCAGTGCTGCTGATGAGTGCCCACCAGTGCTGCTGATCAGTGCCCACCAGTGCCAACTATCAGTGCCCACCTATCAGTGCCCATTAGTGCCTCATCATTAGTGTCACCTATCAGTGCTGCCTATCAATGCCCATCAGTGCTGCCTATCCATGCCCACCTGATAGGCAGAAGCGAACGCATACATAAGTCACGCACGCATATGTAAATGGTGTTTGCACCACACATGTGAGGTATCGCCGCGAATGTTAGAGTGAGAGCAATAATTCTCTTTATCTCTAAACTGGTAACCTGTAAAGGGGTTTAAAGCGTCGCCTACGGAGATTTTAAAGTACCATCGTTTGCTGCCATTCAATGAGTGTGCGCAATTTTAAAGCGTGACATGTTAGGTATCTATTTACTCGGAGTAACATTATCTTTCACATTTTACAAAAAAATGTTCATATATTATGTTTTTATTTTTTTTTTATTTATTAAAATATAACAATGTATATTTGCCAAAAAAATTGCATTTGAAAAACTGTTGCGCAAATACTGTGTGACATAATAAACTGCAACATTCGCCATTTTGATCCCTAGGGTCTCCTCCCAACAAAATATATATATATATATAATGTTTGGGGGTTATAAGTCATTTCCAATTTTTTCAAATGTAATTTTTCATGCATTGAGGTGTTGAGACCCCATTCAGAGTGAACCGGCTGCCCTAATGCAACGGGATTCCATGCAGAATAATGCTCATGGGGCAGCTTTATGGGAAGAAGAACAATTGTACGAGGGGGGGGGGGGTGGGTTGGAATGTCAAAGAACAATTTTACGGGGGGGGGGGGGAGGATGTCAAAGAACAATTGTACGGGGGGGGGGTGTCAGAGAACAATTGTACAGGGGGGTGTCAGAGAACAATTGTACGAGGGGGGGGGGGGGGATGTCAGAGAACAATTGTACGGGTGGGAGGTGGAGGGGGGGGGGTGTCAGAGAATGTGTGAAAATGTTCCTGTAGTTTGCTGACACACAAATACCTGGGATAATACACTGCACACTGGTGGAGGAGGGGAAGCTATTAATTAACCTTCTGTCACTGAGAGCCGAGGAATACGGGTGGGGATTCCTATGGGGAAGGTCGGATGGAGGCTCCATCTATTAGTATCTGATGACCCTAATGGGAAGTTAATAGCCCAGCCTAAGTGGGCAGGAATTTTATGTTGAAAAATGACATTGGTTGCCTTGAGCTGTCACTTTACATCGATTGTTGATTTCACGCTCACCAAGCAAGGCCTCCACCGCTAGATTTTTCTGAAAACCAATGCTTGAGTTTTAAGTGTTTAACCGCTCATTACCATCATTACCATGTCATATTTCTTCAGACTCTTCCAAGACCTCCCAGAGAGTTGCAGACCTCCATCCCATCCTTTAGGGACATAATAAACATAATGGGTACGGCGTGCTGACGTCACTACGCTGCCCTGAGGAACGGGCTACATGAGAGTCGGCCGGCTTGTTTACATGCGATTTTCTGTCTTGGATACTGTAAGTGTGTTTTTAATACTTTACCAATAAAGCTTGATGGTATTACACTACCCAGTCCTTTATTTTGTATGACCTACTGAGTTACATCCTGTGATCGATCCTGATATCACTGTCTGGCTGTATCTTGGAGGCTTGCTGTCGTGATCCCTTTGAGCGGTTCTGCGAGGAGAACATTACCGTATGCTTTAATTGCATAGCTATCTGGTAAGGAGATATGCGTGTCTTCTGTGTGCAGCACCGTGGTGAATGGCCTGATGGGATTTTCTCCTCACTCTACTGATCTTGGAAGTTAATTTCTGGGACTCTGGGTTCATCATATGAACTGTCACGAACTTATATGTTTGTGTTTCTGTTTAAACATTGTTTATCAATATATTTTTCCACATGCACAAGTGTATACTGATATGCTTTAAGATTCAGCAGATTGTTATCTATTCTATTCATTTTTTGGTACTTATCTGTTATCTGCTGCTATTAGTCATATTTTTCCACAGAGATTTTTTCAAGGATTTCTCATCTTATGAGGTTGGTTCATTTATCAAGTTGTATTAGCGCGGCGTTTTTCCCTTTTATCTTCCCTTTTATTCCCTTTTATTACATAATAAACATGTTTATTTCTTCAGACTCTTCTAGGACCCCCTAGAGCATTGTGGACGTCCACCCTATTCTTTAGGGACTTATTGAAGGGCTATATTCCTTCAGACTCTCCCAATACCTCCTAGCGCATTGTGGACCTCCATCCCATCCTTCAGGGACATATTGAACATGTTTATTTCTTCAGACGGTCCCAATACCTCCTAGAACATTGTAGACCTCCACTCTATTCTTCAAGGACACATTGAAGGGGTATATGTCTTCAGACTCTCACAATACCTCCTAGAGCATTGCGGACCTCCACCCTATTCTTCAAGGACATATTGAAGGGGTATATTTCTTCAGACTCTCCCAAGACCTCCCAGAGCATCGTGGACCTCCACCCCATACTTCAGGGACATATTGAAGGGCTATATTTCTTCAGACTCTCCCAAGACCCCCTAGAGCATCGTGGACCTCCATCCCATCCTTCAGGGACATATTGAAGGGGTATATTTCTTCAGACTCTCCCAAGACCTCCTAGAACATTGTAGACCTCCACTCTATTCTTCAAGGACATATTGAAGGGGTATATGTCTTCAGACTCTCCCAAGACCTCCTAGAGCATTGTGGACCTCCATCCCATCCTTCAGGGACATATTGAACATGTTTATTTCTTCAGACGGTCCCAATACCTCCTAGAACATTGTAGACCTCCACTCTATTCTTCAAGGACACATTGAAGGGGTATATGTCTTCAGACTCTCACAATACCTCCTAGAGCATTGCGGACCTCCACCCTATTCTTCAAGGACATATTGAAGGGGTATATTTCTTCAGACTCTCCCAAGACCTCCCAGAGCATCGTGGACCTCCACCCCATACTTCAGGGACATATTGAAGGGCTATATTTCTTCAGACTCTCCCAAGACCCCCTAGAGCATCGTGGACCTCCATCCCATCCTTCAGGGACATATTGAAGGGGTATATTTCTTCAGACGGTCCCAAGACCTCCCAGAGCATCGTGGACCTCCACCCCATACTTCAGGGACATATTGAAGGGCTATATTTCTTCAGACTCTCCCAAGACCTCCTAGAACATTGTAGACCTCCACTCTATTCTTCAAGGACATATTGAAGGGCTATATTTCTTCAGACTCTCCCAAGACCTCCTAGAGCATTGTGGACCTCCATCCCATCCTTCAGGGACATATTGAACATGTTTATTTCTTCAGACTCTCCTAGGACCTCCTAGAGCATTGTGGGCCTCCAGTGTATTCTTCAGGGACATATTGAAGGGGTATTTTTCTTCAGACTGTCCCAAGACCTCCTAGAGAATTGTGGACCTCCACCCCATTATTCAGGGAAACATTGAAGTGGTATATTTCTTCAGACGGTCCCAATACCTCCTAGAACATTGTAGACCTTCACTCTATTCTTCAAGGACATATTGAAGGGGTATATTTCTTCAGACGGTCCCAAGACCTCCCAGAGCATCGTGGACCTCCACCCCATACTTCAGGGACATATTGAAGGGGTATATTTCTTCAGACTCTCCCAATATTTCCTAGAGCATCATGGACCTTAACTCCATCCCTCAGGGACACATTAAGGAAATATTTTTCTTCAAACTCTCCTAGGACTTCCTAGAATATTGTGGACCTCAACCCTATTCTTCAGGGACATATTGAAGGGTTGTGCTTCCACAGGCTGACTGTTGTTCCTTTATGAAACAATATGGAGAATACATTGGAGAACTCTCTCCTGGTTCAATCCTCTTGAAAAAGCCAACATATAATTAACGTGACTTCATACAACTAACATATAATTTAACGTGACTTCATACAACTAACATATTCCTCTTTGGGTTGAAGTCGTCCTTCTGAGAAGAGCTTCAGATAAACCCTTCTCTATGGAGATCAAAGCAGGGAACTCCTTCAGGGGGGATCTTGATGACGGCCCCTCTGGAAGAAGCCAACATATAATTTTACATGACCACATACAATACAACTAATATATCCCACTTCAGTTTGGAGTCATCCTTAGAGAAGACCTGTGGAAGGTGATGTGGGAAGGTTGCAATGCCTACATACATGTTTTCCACTAAATTAAACCAAACCACACGCCCTGCAGAAGAAAACAAAGGAAAACGCGGGGTATCCCTCTAAATCACAGATAGGGGATGGAAGAAAAAAACAAATAAATTATTTGGGGTCCCCCACAAAATCCATACCAGCCAGATATCCAGGCAGGAAGCCTGCTGGTCAGGGATGATACCAGGCCATATGCCCTCAACATAGGGAGGATATTTTATATGGGGACAGGGGCTTCCCCCCCACATCCCTGACCTGGTGAATGTGGGGGTCTGCGGGGCAGATTTATTGGAATCTGAAAACTCCCTTTAGAATAATTGAGTCCCCGAATATATACCCCCTAACCTGTATAAGTAAGTAAAACATGTCCTATGGTGTAAATCCATCATCAATCAAGATGTCCAGCAATGTGGATCCATCATTAGACGCGATCAATGACCCCCCGACAACCCTCTGACACAAACATGGCGACACGCGCCCATAATCCTCTCCCTGCTAAGACAGCTGAATGTCAGAACCGGCGGGTGATGACCTCTGCACAGCGATCCTCCATTCCTGTGCACCTCAGCAGCCTCACATGAGGGTCCTCCAGGAATGAAGTCCCCAGGGAAAATACCTAGAATTCCTGGAAAAGATAAATTCATAGCGGGGCTAAACATTCAGTGCTAGAAAATGAGGGCGGATGAGGGGTCACTTCCACAGGGGCTGATACAACCCAGACAGAAACAAGTCATGGGAGACAGAGGGGGGGGGGGATGTTGAATTGAGGGGGGGAGGGGGGGGATTTGTTTGAACTTGACATAGTGGGCCAGAGATGTGAATTTTACTCGTCAGTACAAAGAATTACACGTCTGCCAGTTATTGGAATCTCAACAACTCTTCATCCCTCCGGTAATGATACAATGTGATAGTTTTAAAAGAGCAAACAAGATATTGGAGGGGGGGGGGGGTGCTCAAGTGCGGCCTTCAACATCACCAAAAGGCCCCACATAAAATTCAGTGAAGTTTCAGAGTCAGAGACAGAGGACATACAACAAGATGGTGACCATTGCAAAGCCGTCCTGATAAATGCCATGCAAACGTCTCTGGAGTGCTTGTAGGAGGGAAGTGGATGCAAAGAGGCTGCAGGAAGTTCAGCAGCACTGAGATGCAACAAAAGAGGAAAAAGAGAAAACAAGATTTTTATTAATAGCAAAATGGCAACTTTTTATCACACAGTGATTTAGCATATTGAAGGGTAAATTTATAAATATAAAAATAAAGTGAAAGTGCAGCGCTATAAAAGTCTCTCCAAACTCCTTATTCAAAAGAGGAAACTTCTCAGAAGATGTCATTTAGGAAAACCACCCTGACGATGCCCCTGACGACGTCACCTGATGACGAAACGCGCAGGGAGGAGCCAGCCAACGATGCACGGCGAGCTTGCAGTCCGGGACACCGCGGCCATCTTGGATAAAATGACAATACACTGGGAATAGGACGCCGTTCATTCTGTGCCTACCTGTAAGTGATTTTGTGTGTGAATGAAGTGGATATTGTTTGGTTACCCTATGAGGATTCCCTCATTTATCCCCATATGGTGAAAACATTGAGCAGAGGCGGAGTCGGAGGATGTTTGGAATCGTCACCATAGATAGTCATTGAATCTACTATTCATCTGCTTGCATAGACCTCTGTAATGGGGGTCTATGCTATCTGGTAAGAGGCCGCCATATTGGGTGCCGGTGGTGGTTTTCCTAAATTACTTCTTCTGAGAAGTTTCCTATTTTGAATAAGGAGTTTGGAGCAACTTTTATAATGCTGCATTGTCACTTTATTTTTATAGTTTTTTTATCTTCTATACACATTTGAGGATTTTTGTGCTGGCTGCTTTCAGGACCAGTATAGATGTGACCGGGCACTCCTGAGACTCCGCACTTAGCTGTGAGCTCTTGTGACCGGGCACTCCTGAGACTCTGCACTTAGCTATGAGCTCTTGTGACCGGGCACTCCTGAGACTCTGCACTTAGCTGTGAGCTCTTGTGACCGGGCACTCCTGAGACTCTGCACTTAGCTATGAGCTCTTGTGACCGGGCACTCCTGAGACTCTGCACTTAGCTGTGAGCTCTTGTGACCGGGCACTCCTGAGACTCCGCACTTAGCTCTGCGCTCTTGTGACCGGGCACTCCTTAGACTCCGCACTTAGCTGTGAGCTCTTGTGACCGGGCACTCCTGAGACTCCGCACTTAGCTGTGAGCTCTTGTGACCGGACACTCCTTATACTCTGCCCTTAGCTGTGAGCTCTTGTGACCGGACACTCCTGAGACTCTGCACTTAGCTATGCGCTCTTGTGACCGGCACTCCTGAGACTCCGCACTTAGCTGTGAGCTCTTGCGACTGGGCACTCCTGAGACTCCGCACTTAGCTGTGCGCTCTTGTGACCGGGCACTCCTTAGACTCTGCCCTTAGCTGTGAGCTCTTGTGACCGGGCACTCCTGAGACTCCGCACTTAGCTGTGAGCTCTTTTGACCGGGCACTCCTGAGACTCTGCACTTAGCTGTGAGCTCTTGTGACCGGGCACTCCTGAGACTCCGCACTTAGCTGTGAGTTCTTGTGACCGGGCACTCCTGAGACTCTGCACTTAGCTATGAGCTCTTGTGACCGGGCACTCCTGAGACTCTGCACTTAGCTGTGAGCTCTTGTGACCGGGCACTCCTGAGACTCTGCACTTAGCTGTGAGCTCTTGTTACTGGGCACTCCTGAGACTCCGCACTTAGCTCTGCGCTCTTGTGACCGGGCACTCCTTGGACTCCGCACTTAGCTGTGAGCTCTTGTGACCGGGCACTCCTGAGACTCTGCCCTTAGCTATGAGCTCTTGTGACCGGGCACTCCTTGGACTCCGCACTTAGCTGTGAGCTCTTGTGACCGGGCACTCCTAAGACTCCGCACTTAGCTATGAGCTCTTGTGACCGGGCACTCCTGAGACTCCGCACTTAGCTGTGAGCTCTTGTGACCGGGCACTCCTGAGACTCCGCACTTAGCTGTGAGCTCTTGTGACCGGGCACTCCTGAGACTCTGCACTTAGCTGTGAGCTCTTGTGACCGGGCACTCCTGAGACTCCGCACTTAGCTCTGCGCTCTTGTGACCGGGCACTCCTTAGACTCCGCACTTAGCTGTGAGCTCTTGTGACCGGGCACTCCTGAGACTCCGCACTTAGCTGTGAGCTCTTGTGACCGGACACTCCTTATACTCTGCCCTTAGCTGTGAGCTCTTGTGACCGGACACTCCTGAGACTCTGCACTTAGCTATGCGCTCTTGTGACCGGCACTCCTGAGACTCCGCACTTAGCTGTGAGCTCTTGCGACTGGGCACTCCTGAGACTCCGCACTTAGCTGTGCGCTCTTGTGACCGGGCACTCCTTAGACTCTGCCCTTAGCTGTGAGCTCTTGTGACCGGGCACTCCTGAGACTCCGCACTTAGCTGTGAGCTCTTTTGACCGGGCACTCCTGAGACTCTGCACTTAGCTGTGAGCTCTTGTGACCGGGCACTCCTGAGACTCCGCACTTAGCTGTGAGCTCTTGTGACCGGGCACTCCTGAGACTCTGCACTTAGCTATGAGCTCTTGTGACCGGGCACTCCTGAGACTCTGCACTTAGCTGTGAGCTCTTGTGACCGGGCACTCCTGAGACTCTGCACTTAGCTGTGAGCTCTTGTTACTGGGCACTCCTGAGACTCCGCACTTAGCTCTGCGCTCTTGTGACCGGGCACTCCTTGGACTCCGCACTTAGCTGTGAGCTCTTGTGACCGGGCACTCCTGAGACTCTGCCCTTAGCTATGAGCTCTTGTGACCGGGCACTCCTTGGACTCCGCACTTAGCTGTGAGCTCTTGTGACCGGGCACTCCTAAGACTCCGCACTTAGCTATGAGCTCTTGTGACCGGGCACTCCTGAGACTCCGCACTTAGCTGTGAGCTCTTGTGACCGGGCACTCCTGAGACTCCGCACTTAGCTGTGAGCTCTTGTGACCGGGCACTCCTGAGACTCTGCACTTAGCTGTGAGCTCTTGTGACCGGGCACTCCTGAGACTCCGCACTTAGCTCTGCGCTCTTGTGACCGGGCACTCCTTAGACTCCGCACTTAGCTGTGAGCTCTTGTGACCGGGCACTCCTTAGACTCCGCACTTAGCTGTGAGCTCTTGTGACCGGGCACTCCTTAGACTCCGCACTTAGCTGTGAGCTCTTGTGACCGGGCACTCCTGAGACTCCGCACTTAGCTGTGAGCTCTTGTGACCGGACACTCCTTATACTCTGCCCTTAGCTGTGAGCTCTTGTGACCGGACACTCCTGAGACTCTGCACTTAGCTATGCGCTCTTGTGACCGGCACTCCTGAGACTCCGCACTTAGCTGTGAGCTCTTGCGACTGGGCACTCCTGAGACTCCGCACTTAGCTGTGCGCTCTTGTGACCGGGCACTCCTTAGACTCTGCCCTTAGCTGTGAGCTCTTGTGACCGGGCACTCCTGAGACTCCGCACTTAGCTGTGAGCTCTTTTGACCGGGCACTCCTGAGACTCTGCACTTAGCTGTGAGCTCTTGTGACCGGGCACTCCTGAGACTCCGCACTTAGCTCTGCGCTCTTGTGACCGGGCACTCCTGAGACTCCGCACTTAGCTGTCTACTGTTGGAGATACAAATAATACAGAAAACTCCTTCATTCTGAATTATAACAAATAAATTGTGAACTTTCAGAGATTGGTCTCCAAACCTACAAATGTCCCTCAAAATTCCCTGCAGCTGGCAGGCAGTTGATAAATCCGATCCTTTGATGGAATAGTTAATCCGCCGCCCGCTATCTTCCATTCCTGGCACTCCGCAGGGACGTTCGATGTGTTAGTCCTGGAAACAATCCGCGTTCAGCAGAGCAGGACCTGCAAGAATATCATTCATCATGTGCAGCAGAAGCTGCAAAGAGACGACTTATCGCTGCGCCCAACTCCCCGGGTCATTCGTCACACTCCGGGGGGGGGGGGGGGGGCGCTCCAGATAAACCCCCCCTCCATTTCTTCCATAATGGGAACATAGTGACAATAAAAGTTACCTAAAGAAGCCGCAATCCTGATCACAGCCAGCATGTCCGAGACCTAAAACCACCTAATTACTAATTAGTGATTGGACGAACGTGCCTGGGATCCGACCGCAAACTTTATCCAAGTTCAAACGCTGAATCCAAACCCCACTGAAAACAACAGGAGCCGAATCCTAGAAATCACTGATGGTCATTTTCTAAGCAAATAAGCAAGTGATGGCCAAACAAAACATGGCCGGGGGGGGGGGGGGGGGCATTAATCCTTATAATGCTTAAAAGGCCAGCATTGGAAATGCTAAATTCATTTAACCACTGCAGCCCCGGAAGGTTTTCCCCCTTAATGCAATTTGTTGATAGTATGGCGGACAATCTGGTGCTAACAGACAACGATGTCATCAGCGACACTAATAGGGCTCAGGCAATATGCAGCTCAAAGGAGCTTTAACCACTTCTGGACCGGAAGGGTTTACCTCCTTAATGACTTAAAGCGGAGTTCCGGGCCTCAAAATAAAAAAAAATCGATTTTGGGCCATCCGCTTGCTGAGGGTCACCTGAAAAACAAATGGATGCTCCCAATTTTTTTTTTGGTCACTTCCCTTGTTATAGAAGAAAATATACTCACCTTCCTTCCACTTCCTCCCTCTGTGGCCGCGGCCCGCGCCGTCTCTTCCGGCTTGCAATGACTCCTGGGAGCTGAACGTCATCGCTCCCAGGAATCAATGCGCCTGCACCGGCCCCGCTCGTCACTTCCGGTGCAGACGCGGCATTCCCTGCTAAACATGCCCAGGAGCTGTGCAGGAATGCTGCGCCTGCACCGGAAGTGACGAGAGAGGCCGGTGCAGTGCATTCTGGGACTCTGACGTCACGGAAGAGGAGGCAGAAGAGGACGCGCTGGCTTCAGCTGCCCACACCTGAGATGGCAGCGCTGGAGAAGAAATTTTCAAGGTGAGTATTTCTTCTTGCAGGTAAGTGCGACCCGGGACAGATCAGAGGTTATCCATTGTGGAATGTACTATTCCTGACTGTCCCGGGGGGATTTTCATCTAAAATTGACCCCCGAGGCCGGAACTCCGCTTTAATGACCATTTTTGCGATTCGGCACTGTGATATTTTAACTGACAATTGCGCGGTCGTGCGATGCTGTACCCAAATAAAATTGATTTCCTTTTTTCTCCAAAAATAGAGATTTCTTTTGATGAGATTTGATTACCCCTGCGATTTTTATTTTTTACACTGTAAACAAAAAAAGAGCGACAATTCTGAAAAACAAAAACAAAAAAAGCAATATTTTTCACTTTCTGCTCTATAACATTCCCCAAAAATGTTAAAAATCTCATTTTTTTAAACATTTTAGGCCAATTTGTTTTCTGCTGCATATAGACCAGTGACATTACTACAGTAATCAGGGCTATACATATGCACTGTCACTGTACTAATGACACTGGCAGAGAAGGGGTTAACAGTGTGGGTGATCAAAGGGTTAAATGTGAGCCTAGGGGAGTGTTTCTAACTGTGGGGGGTGTGGCTTCTGAGATGACCATAGAGACCTGTGATCCTATATAGAAGGACCTCTGTGATCATTCCAGGGAGAAGAACGGTCAGCTGTGATTACAACATCTGACCGTCCTTCTCTTTCAGCAGGAAGCGATCGTGGGTGTCAGGTGACAATCGGACCGCCTGCCCCCTGCATCGGAGTCCCCACTGCCGAGCGCTCGCCCCCCAGTCTCCTGCATGCGCCCGATGTATAGCTAAAGTCGTAAAGTGGTTGAAGATGGAAATTTACTTCTTTAAAAAAATTGCTGCCCCCTGTTGAACAGTATTAAAACGTTTTTTCTTTGCTTTAGTACATGTGCCCCACAGTAGCACCCAGAATCACCCCCTCCCCCCCCCCCCCATTTGTTTGACACCCCGTTGTCCGTTAGACCTGAAAACGGACATTACTGATTTTAGGGGTTCGGCTCCTATTGACAATGGGGTTCAGATCTTCAGCACAGTCCCCCGATCCTCCTGCAGACTGAACCCGGGTACGTTCCTATCATCCCCAGTCCGGAGAGGGAGGAGGAGAAAAGACATGCAGCGCACAGAGCTGACATAGAGGAATCGGAGTCACACAGCACAGAGACATAGAGGAATGACACAACCTGGGGGGGAGGGGGGTACATGGGGGACCCGCTGTGAGCAGCGTAACATTATTATCTCTGGCCCTCATTTAATAACTTGTCACTACATTCAGGCCGATCATTTATTACACCGGGGGTGACCTCTTCCTTCTCCACCCCGAGCTGCACCTGAGTAACCCTTCACATACAGAAGTTTTATATATGGAGCAGAAGGTCACATCAAGGGTGTTCCTCCTTGCCCCACGTCCCCTTCCTTCATATCATCCGTATCAAACCACTTCATTTATTTTTAGTTACATAAAAAAAAAAATATATATATATATATTCATATTCAGTCTCTGACAAAAGTAAGTACACCCCTCACATTTTTGTAAATATTTTATTATATCTTTCCATGTGACAACACTGAAGAAATGAGACTTTGCTACAATGTAAATAGAAATTTCCCATTAGGGGTGTACTGACTTTTGTTGCCAGCGGTTTAGACATTAATGGCTGTGTGTTGAGTTATTTTGAGGGGACAGTAAATTTACACTGTTATACAAACTGTACACTCACTACTTTACATTGTAGCAAAGTCTCATTTCTTCAGTGTTGTCATATGGGAGGGGTGTACTTACTTCTGTCAGATACTGCATATATACACTGAGCAAAATTATAAACACAACACTTTTGTTTTTGCTCCCATTTTTCATGAGCTGAACTCAAAGATCTCAGACTTTTCTATGGACACAAAAGGCCGATTTCTCTCCAATATTCTTCACAAATCTGTAAATCTGTGTAAATCTGTGTTAGTGATCACTTCTCCTTTGCTGAGATAATCCGTCCCCCTCACAGGTGTGGCAGATCAAGATGCTGATTGGACAGCATGATTATTGCACAGGTGTGCCTTAGGCTGCCCACAATAAAAGGCCACTCTAAAATGTGCAGCTTTATCACACAGCACAATGCCACAGATGTCCCAAGATTTTAGGGAGGGTGCAATTGGCTGACTGCAGGAATGTCCACCAGAGCTGTTGCCCATGAATTGAATGTTAATTTTTCTACCATAAGCCGTCTCCAAAGGCGTTTCAGAGAATTTGGCAGTACATCCAACCGGCCTCACAACCGCAGACCACGTGTAACCACACCAGCCCAGGACCTCCACATCCAGCATCTTCACCTCCAAGATGGAGGTGAGGTATGGACCATAAGGTGAGTACCTGGATAGAGAACTGGCTCCAGGGGAGAGTACAGAGGGTGGTGATTAATGGGGAGTACTCGGATTGGGTGGGTGTGGAAAGTGGGGTCCCCCAGGGTTCTGTCCTGGGACCAATCCTGTTTAATTTATTCATAAATGATCTAGAGGAGGGGATATCGAGTACAATCTCAGTATTTGCGGATGATACTAAACTAAGCATGCCAATATCTTCTATGCAGGATGTGGAAACATTACAAGCGGACCTGAACAAAATAATGGGGTGGGGGGAGGGGGGCAACTACATGGCAGATGAGGTTTAATGTTGAAAAATGTAAAGTAATGCACTTGGGAGCCAGAAACCAGAAAGCAAGCTACTCACTAGGGGGGGAACCTCTGGGTGAGTCTAGGATGGAAAAGGACCTGGGGGTACTGGTAGACAACAGGCTTGGCAGTGGCATGCAATGCCAAGCCGCCGCAAGCAAAGCCAACAGAATACTGGGATGTATAAAAAAGGGGATTCACTCCAGAAATAAAGAGATTATTCTTCCACTCTACAAGACTCTGGTCCGGCCACATCTGGAGTATGCTGTCCAGTTCTGGGCACCGGTCCTCAGGAAGGATGTGCTGGAACTGGAGAAAGTCCAGAGAAGGGCAACAAAAATAATTAGGGGAATGGAGGACATCAGCTATGAGGAAAGACTACAAGCACTGAACCTATTCTCTCTGGAGAAGAGACGATTGAGGGGGGATATGATATCAATGTACAAATACTGTACTGGTGACCCTAGCATAAGGAACAAACTATTCAGAGAAAGGAGATACAATAAGACACGTGGCCACTCACTAAAACTAGAGGAAAGGCGGTTTAACCTTAAAATGCGTAAGGGGTTCTTCACTGTAAGAGCAGTAAGGATGTGGAATTCTCTTCCACAAGCAGTGGTATCAGCAGGGAGCATCGGTGGTTTCAAAAAACTATTAGATGGGCACCTTAGAGACCACAACATACAGGGGGTATACAATGTACAACATACAGGGGTATACAATGTACAACATACAGGGGGTATACAATGTACAACATACAGGGGTATACAATGTACAACATACAGGGGGTATACAATGTACAACATACAGGGGGTATACAATGTACAACATACAGGGGGTATACAATGTACAACCTACAGGGGGTGGTATACAATGTACAACATACAGGGGTATATAATGTACAACATACAGGGGGTATACAATGTACAACATACAGGGGGTATACAATGTACAACATACAGGGGGTGGTATACAATGTACAACATACAGGGGGTATACAATGTACAACATACAGGGGTATACAATATACAACATACAGGGGTATACAATGTACAACATACAGGGGTATACAATATACAACATACAGGGGTATACAATGTACAACATACAGGGGGTATACAATGTATAACATACAGGGGTATACAATGTACAACATACAGGGGTATACAATGTATAACATACAGGGGTATACAATGTACAACATACAGGGGTATACAATGTACAACATACAGGGGTATACAATGTACAACATACAGGGGGTATACAATGTACAACATACAGGGATATACAATGTACAACATACAGGGGGTATACAATGTACAACATACAGGGGTATACAATGTACAACATACAGGGGTATACAATGTACAACATACAGGGGGTATACAATGTACAACATACAGGGATATACAACGTACAACATACAGGGGGTATACAATGTACAACATACAGGGGTATACAATGTACAACATACAGGGGATATACAATGTACAACATACAGGGGGTATACAATGTACAACATACAGGGGTATACAATGTACAACATACAGGGGGTATACAATGTACAACATACAGGGGTATACAATGTACAACATACAGGGGGTATACAATGTACAACATACAGGGGGTATACAATGTACAACATACAGGGGTATACAATGTACAACATACAGGGGGTATACAATGTACAACATACAGGGGGTATACAATGTACAACATACAGGGGTATACAATGTACAACATACAGGGGGTATACAATGTACAACATACAGGGGTATACAATGTACAACATACAGGGGGTATACAATGTACAACATACAGGGGTATACAATGTACAACATACAGGGGTATACAATGTACAACATACAGGGGTATACAATGTACAACATACAGGGGTATACAATGTACAACATACAGGGGTATACAATGTACAACATACAGGGGTATACAACGTACAACATACAGGGGTATACAATGTACGGTTAAAAGCAAACACACATCATAGGTTGAACTGGATGGACTGATGTCTTTTTTCAACCTCACTATGTAAGATGGTCTGAGACCAGCCCGGGACCTCCACATCCAGCATCTTCACCTCCAAGATGGTCTGAGACCAGCCCAGGACCTTCACATCCAGCATCTTCACCTCCAAGATGGTCTGAGACCAGCCCAGGACCTTCACATCCAGCATCTTCACCTCCAAGAGGGTCTGAGACCAGCCCAGGACCTTCACATCCAGCATCTTCACCTCCAAGATGGTCTGAGACCAGCCCAGGACCTTCACATCCAGCATCTTCACCTCCAAGATGGTCTGAGACCAGCCCAGGACCTTCACATCCAGCATCTTCACCTCCAAGATGGTCTGAGACCAGCCCAGGACCTTCACATCCAGCATCTTCACCTCCAAGATGGTCTGAGACCAGCCCAGGACCTTCACATCCAGCATCTTCACCTCCAAGAGGGTCTGAGACCAGCCCAGGACCTTCACATCCAGCATCTTCACCTCCAAGATGGTCTGAGACCAGCCCAGGACCTTCACATCCAGCATCTTCACCTCCAAGATGGTCTGAGACCAGCCCAGGACCTTCACATCCAGCATCTTCACCTCCAAGATGGTCTGAGACCAGCCCAGGACCTTCACATCCAGCATCTTCACCTCCAAGAGGGTCTGAGACCAGCCCAGGACCTTCACATCCAGCATCTTCACCTCCAAGAGGGTCTGAGACCAGCCCAGGACCTTCACATCCAGCATCTTCACCTCCAAGATGGTCTGAGACCAGCCCAGGACCTTCACATCCAGCATCTTCACCTCCAAGATGGTCTGAGACCAGCCCAGGACCTTCACATCCAGCATCTTCACCTCCAAGAGGGTCTGAGACCAGCCCAGGACCTTCACATCCAGCATCTTCACCTCCAAGATGGTCTGAGACCAGCCCAGGACCTTCACATCCAGCATCTTCACCTCCAAGATCGTGGAGGATATGGCCATATATGGTCAATGACATTGATTTATTGTGGCTGTGATAGATCAACGATGTCACTAGCATCCCCCCGCCCCCGCATGGCCATATTAGGCCAATGACATTAAATTAATTTGTCTGTATTAGATCAGTCATGTCACAAACATCTCCGCCCCCCAGGAACAAACAGAACTGGGAAGGGGACGGGGAAGCAATTACAGGAACAATGCCCTGTGTCTGTGTATCTCAGGGCCGGGACAAGGGGTGGGCAGGAGGGAGCGGCTGTCCTGGGTACAATAGTTTATTGCAGGGATGTGGGCGCCCTGACCCGAACCCTAGGGGTAGGTGGGGGGCACAGTTTGGCCTCTTTTCCCTGGGCACTGGATGGCCTTGTCCCAGCACTGGTGTGTCTCCCTGCAGCAACTGAAAGGGAGAGAAACAGGCTTTCAGCTGCTGCAGAGAGCTGCACAGAGCATCCGTCTGTAATTGGCCCTCAGCCCGACCGCACCGATTTCTCCTGCTGTTCGGGCCCCCCTATGTGCCTGGGCCCCCAACAGGAGGACTTGTGGTCCCCCCTCTATCAGCAGCCCTGCATTTATGTCTTTCTAGATGTTCTCCATCACAATGCAGGAATTACCTGCTGTAGAGGCTTGAAGTCTATGGACACCTTACATTGTTGTGCTGGAACCTTGAATGTTACTTTATTGATATCCATAAATTCCCCATCCTTGGTTATACATCTCTGTTAATGGATATCATCGGCTATGGTTTGCCATGGCACGCTCTCATGTTTTGCTGCATTTAAATAATTAGCCATTATGTAAAGGGGCGGCCAACAGCGCTTGCCTGTAATATACAACGCCTATAAATAAATACAATAATTCCAAAATGAATATAAAGGGCACAATGCATCAAGGTGACAGTAGTAGTGCTCCGTGTCTCTTATAGGTAAATAAATATGTGAATAAAAAAGTCCAAAGTTAGACGGGTTCCTTGTGCAAAATAATGTATAAAGATCCAAGTGCAAAATTAAAGTGCTAGAAATAGATTCCCCCGTCAGCCATGTGGTGTCTGGACTTCACCAACCAATATCCAAGGTGACTATAGATGGGTCGCTCACCAGATGTTGTTGGTGTTGACTACTGTATAGTAACAAGACCAATTGTCACTTAGGTGGTCACCTTGACCAAGGTAGGTGCTGAATCTCCTATGTAGTCACTCCACTCAGGTACGGTGATGTATCCGGCCTTCCTCACTCACAGCGCGGGTAAGAACCAAAGGGAAGACAAACTCCGGATAGTATAGTATGTATAAAACTTTTATTACCCATCCATGGGTTAAAAAACATTCCGCAATGGTAACATGAAGGTTAAAATCATTATAAGTCGCATGGGTGATTAGTGACGAGGTGGAGCTAGAGTAGATGGCGGTGATTCCGGCTTGTGTTCCACTCTCTCCCGTAACGTCACTACGTGCGTTCCACCTTGCGCGTTTCGTCAGTACGTTGACGTCTTCAGAGATGTTTTGCTGCATACCTTTAAATCATGGGTGTCCAACCTTTTGGCTTCTCTGAACCACATTGAGTGTAGAGAAATTTTCTCGGGCCGCATATAAAATATATACTATAGTTAAGGTATATAAGTAATAAAACGCTGCCGCGCCCTTCCCGCGCTGCTGCGCCCCCCCCCTGCTTGGCCCTGTTCCCTTGAATAGCATTGCAGCCGGGGGGTGGTGACCGCAGCAGAGCATGTCTACCCCATCTGGGTGCTCAACAGCCCATTTTTACCACCCTCAGCCACAAGTCTCTGAGCACTGAGGGCTTAATGAGCTCCTATCGATTAATTAGCAAAGACAAGCTGTAGAGAGATTGTTTTACGCAATCACAAAGCAAGACGCCAACGCAGGAGGCGGGACACGAAGGAGGCGAACGTCCGCACAGCGCCGCCTTGTCCTTGTTATAATAACTGAAACAAAATAAATGTATGAAACCTCATTCTTTATCATTCTTTATCCTGCATCCTTCCCGGTCCTCCGCACCCCTCCTCCTGAAGAGCTGCGTCAGCCGAAGCACCTGAAGGGTTAATGAAGTCCGTCAGACATTTGACAGATACAAGTGGAGGATTAATTAGGATCATTAGAAGGGGAAACCGCTGCAAAGCCATCACTCTGCATTCAGATGGGGGAGCGCCCGGTGACAGGGGGGGGGGGGAGGGGGGGTGTATCCATGCAGCTATTTTTCTGCCTATATATGTACATACGCTGTATATCAGCATGCCAGGAAAATTCCAAAATCCTTCATTTAACATCCCCCGTCTTCCTTTTGGATACAAACTGTCTTCCTAATTATCAGTGCTGAGAATTCCGTCTAGCTTTGAAGGTGTCAATGGGGGCCATTTTTGGCTCTATGGAGAGCAGCTAGACAAGCTATTGTCATCCAAACAGCGTGAGATATCGTGTGCTGATTCCCATTCCATGCCTAAATATTTTATTTTTCTATGTGTGTATATACAGTATATATACATATACAGTATCTCACAAAAATAAGTATACCCCTCCCATGTGACAACACTGAAGAAATGAGACTTTGCTACAATGTAAAGTAGTGAGTGTACAGCTTGTATAACAGTGTAAATTTACTGTCCCCTCAAAATAACTCAACACACAGCCATTAATGTCTAAACCACTGGCAACAAAAGTCAGTACACCCCTAAGTGACAATGTCCAAATTGGGCCCAATTAGCCATTTTCCCTCCCCGGTGTCATGTGACTCGTTAGTGTTACAAGGTCTCAGGTGTGAATGGGGGGCAGGAGTGTTACATTTGGTGTTATCGCTCTCACTCTCTCATACTGGTCACTGGAAGTTCAACATGGCACCTGATGGCAAAGAACTCTCTGAGGATCTGAAATAAAGAATTGTTCCTCTACATAAAGATGGCCTAGGCTATAAGAAGATTGCCAAGATCCTGAAACTGAGCTGCAGCACAGTGGCCAAGACCATACAGCGGTGTAACAGGACAGGTTCCACTCAGAACAGGCCTCACCATGGTCCACCAAAGAAGTTGAGTGCCGTGCTCAGCGTCATATCCAGAGGTTGTCTTTGGGAAATAGACGTATGAGTGCTGCCAGCATTGCTGCAGAGGTTGAAGGGGTGGGGGAGGAGTCAGCCTGTCAGTGCTCAGACCATACGCCGCACACTGCATCAAATTGGTCTGCATGGCTGTCATCCCAGAAGGAAGCCTCTTCTAAAGATGATGGATAAGAAAGCCCGCAGACAGTTTGCTGAAGACAAGCAGACTAAGGACATGGATTACTGGAACCATCTCCTGTGCTCTGATGAGACCAAGATAAACTTATTTGGTGTCAGATGGTGTCAGGCGTGTGTGGGGGCAACCAGGTGAGGAGTACAAAGACAAGTGTGTCTTACCTACAGTCAGGCATGGTGGTGGGAGTGTCATGGTCTGGGGCTGCATGAGTGCTGCCGGCACTGGGGAGCTACAGTTCATTGAGGGAACCATGAATGCCAACATGTACTGTGACATACTGAAGCAGAGCATGATCCCCTCCCTTCAGAGACTGGGGGGCAGGGCAGTATTCCAACATAACGACCCCAAACACCTCCAAGATGACCACTGCCTTACTAAAGAAGCTGAGGGTAAAGGTGATGGACTGGTGGCCAAGCCTATTGAGAATGATGAGGAAAAGAACACTTGCGCCAAATTTTATATGTGATAAATAGAAATGAATGAATGAGACGGCTGCTGCTCCAACCCTAGGGGGAGATCACTAAAAAAAGAATAGTCAAAGAACTATTAGCAGCGCAATTTCTCAGTGACTTTGTGATGTGCCGTGTATAACTGAACATTCAAAGCACTCAAATGTGATCATACATTAACCCTTTGACAGGTAACAGTGAAATACACGTGAATATAATACCTAATAAAATGTGAAGTATACCATATTATGAAGTGCAATGATGAAATGTAGAAAATAAAGTCCAAAATATATAAATATAAAGTGCAACAGCTTATTGTGCAGAAATAAGTCCAAAAGCTTGAAAAAAGCACCAAAAGTGATGATGACCACAAAATAAAGTCTTTTCAAAGTGCAATAGTGCATGAATCCTTTCCACAAGTGCAAACGTGTAAGGTGATGTATGCCAAAAGGAGTGATGGTGACACCTCCGTGTACTTGGGAATGTAGGGAGTCACACTCACAAGACGTTGTTGATCTCTGTAATGCCGTATGTCAAGAAAGATCAAATCAGGCTTGTAAGGATCATCCAAATCTGTAATCCAGCCATCCGTGCTTGGAGATGGTTGGTCCTAAAAAGGCGACGTGTGGGCAGTGGCGGCTGGTGCTCAAAATTTTTTTTTGGGGGGGGGGGGGGGGGCGCAAACAGAAAAATGTAATAGGCATTGCTTTGCGGCAAAAAATGCTGTAAAAAATTGCATTACTTTGAGGTCACAAAAGTGTGAAAGGGGCCTTCGGTAATCAAGGTATAGTGTGCCCCCTTCAATGCAGAGTGACCATCGTGCCCCCTTCAATGCAGAGTGACCATCGTGCCCCCTTCAATGCAGAGTGACCATCGTGCCCCCTTCAATGCAGAGTGACCATCGTGCCCCCTTCAATGTAGAGTGACCATCTTGCCCCCTTCAATGCAGAGTGACCATCGTGCCCCCTTCAATGCAGAGTGACCATCGTGCCCCCTTCAATGCAGAGTGACCATCATGTTCCCTTCAATGTAGAGTGACCATCTTGCCCCCTTCAATGCAGAGTGACCAGCGTGCCCCCTTTCAATGCAGAGAGACCAGCGTGCCCCCTTTCAATGCACAGAGACCAGCGTGCCCCCATTCAATGCAGAGAGACCAGCGTGCCGTGCCCCCTTCAATGCAGAGTGACCAGCATGCCCCCCTTCAATGCAGAGTGACCAGCGTGCCCCCTTTCAATGCAGAGAGACCAGCGTGCTGCCTTTCAATGCAGAGTGAGACTTTGAGGTCACAAAAGTGTGAAAGGGACCTTCAGTAATCAAGGTATAGCGTGCCCTTATCAATGCAGAGTGACCATCGTGCCCCCTTCAATGCAGAGTGACCAGTGTGCCCCCTTCAATGCAGAGTGACCATCGTGCCCCCTTCAATGCAGAGTGACCATCGTGCCCCCTTTCAATGCCGAGAGACCAGCATGCCCCCTTTCAATGCAGAGTGACCAGCGTGCCCCTTTCAATGCAGAGTGACCAGCGTGCCCCCTTTCAATGCAGAGGGACCAGCGTGCCCCCTTTCAATGCAGAGAGACCAGCGTGCCCCCTTTCAATGCAGAGTGACCAGCGTGCCCCCTTTCAATGCAGAGAGACCAGCGTGCTGCCTTTCAATGCAGAGTGACCAGCGTGACCCTTTCAATGCAGAGTGACCAGCGTGCCCCCTTTCAATGCAGAGGGACCAGCGTGCCCCCTTTCAATGCAGAGTGACCAGCGTGCCCCCTTTCAATGCAGAGAGACCAGCGTGCTGCCTTTCAATGCAGAGAGATCAGCGTGCCGTGCCCCCTTTCAATGCAGAGTGACCAGCGTGCCCCCTTTCAATGCAGAGGGATTAGCGTGCCCACTTTCAATGCAGAGAGACCAGCGTGCCGTGCCCCCTTTCAATGCAGAGTGACCAGCGTGCCCCCTTTCAATGCAGAGGGACCAGCGTGCCGTGCCCCCTTTCAATGCAGAGAGACCAGCATGCCGTGCCCCCTTTCAATGCAGAGTGACCAGCGTGCCCCCTTTCAATGCAGAGAGACCAGAGTGCCCCCTTTCAATGCAGAGTGACCAGCGTGCCCCATTTCAATGCAGAGTGACCAGCGTACCCCCTTTCAATGCAGAGTGATCAGCGTGCCCCCTTCAAAGCAGAGAGACCAGTGCACTTACCTGCAGCGGCGGCTTCTCCTCGAGTCCTACCGCCTGCTCCTCGGCCAATGGCATGGGTTTGCCTTTCGGCCAATCAGAAAGCGGGCCTCGGACCCGCTTCCTGATTGACCAGAAAGAGGATCCGTGTTACTATAGCGAATTTTCATTCGCTATTGTCACACAAATGGGTGGGCTAGGGCGCAGTGCTCTGCGCCCCGGGTCCACCCTTTACTGAAGCCTATTAGAGCCTTCTCTGCCTCTAATCAGGTGATTCAGAAAAAAAAACCCCCATTGAACTCCATGCAGATTAGGGGGCTGGACGCAGGGATAGGGGGGGGCGGTGCCCCTGCGCCCCCAACGCACCAGCCGCCACTCTGTGTACAAGAGGCGGACTCCTCATAGTAGAGTATCTTAGTAAAGGTTACAATATTTATTAAAAAGTAATAAAATCTAAATATAAAACAGTGGCGGTACAGTATATCAATCACTGTCCCAAAAGATCTTGCCCGGAAGGTTCCTGGGTGAGCAACTCGCGCTAAACTGGGAAGCATGTTCCTGCCGATACTTCTTGCGGCGTGCGTTCTGGGCATGGTACCACGAGGCTACGTGCGTTCCATTTTGACGCGTTTCGTCATCAGTAGTGACATCTTCGGAAGCTTATTTTGAAATGGAATTTTCACTTCGTCATGAAGGTCCGCTTTAAGGTGCATCCCATTAGGGCCTCAAATTCAAATGAATGGGCTGCCAACGCACCACAACTGCGGTGTACCATTTCTATCAGCACAGCACCCCAAATCTCATAAGGCAAATCCCACTCAGCTATGAAACCCGCACGGCATTATAAACCTTTAACTAAGAAATGGAATGGATTCGGTCCAGAGAACATCCGGCCGCTGGCTACAAAGCCCACTGCTGTCATTTGGCACAATTAATTTGGTATGACAGACATCTTCAAGCGAGTCGGTAATGAGAGTAATTTGCAGACTTCATTACACCCTGGATGGAGTGCATTAACACATGAGCGGCGGGCGGATCTGTCAAGAGAGGATAAGCAGGACCGCCGGCTGACGCACACCGGCGATATTGTTTAGAAATGGATATTAAAGTAAAGGGCAATGCAGAATAATTAGTTGCAGCATTCAGGTTTGGTGCAGAGCTCCAGCCCGGCCGTGACCAAACCTCTGAGGGCCCATTTACCCCAAATCAACTTATGGCAGTGCGATGGAGCACACGTGTCAATGAGCGATTAAGCGTGTTGTATTACGGCAGGTAATTCATTATGAATAGGCGGACAATGCGCCGCAACGGATGATAAAGTGTGCATAACCCTTTATTTATTTAAGAGGTTGTAAACCCAAATTTTATTTTTAGTTTTTTTCACCCTGAAAGAGAAACACATAATGAGCTAGTATGCAAAAATACTTACCTTAGAACGAGCCCCCGCCGTGCCGCCCGCTTACCTCTATGACGGGCGAGATGTTCAGTCGCCCGTCTTCCGGGATCGTGGCATCCGGCCATCTGATTGGCCGGAGCCGCGGTGAAGTCACTCCCGGGCACGCGCAAGGGAACCGACGGTCATGGCACGGGGCTCTGAAGGAACGGCACCAGCGGCCGTTCCTTCAGAGCGCATGCGCCAGTGATGTCACTGGCTGCATGTAAGGTAAATATCTCCTAAACGGTACATGTATAGGAGATATTTACAGTACCTATAGGGAAGCCTTATCATAGGATCATCTATAGGGGAGTCTTATCATTGGATCACCTATAGGTACAACTTGCAGAGGAGGGTTTACTTCCTCTTTAAGTTATACAGTGAGAGGAAAAAGTATGTGAACCCCTGCTGATTTTGTAGGTTTGCCCACTGACAAAGAAATGATCAGTCTATAATTTTATTGGTCGGTTTATTTTACCAGTGAGAGACAAAATAACAACAAAAATATCCAGAAAAACGCATTTCAAAAAAGTTATAAATTGATTTGCATTTTAATGAGTGAAATAAGTATTTGACCCCTTAGTAGTTGGTGGAGAAACCCTTGTTGGCAGTCACAGAGGTCAGAGGTCACAGAGGTCACAGAGGTCAGACGTACCTATAGGTAACCTTATCATAGGATCATCTATAGGTACAACTTGCAGAGGAGGGTTTACTTCCTCTTTAAGCACCGGAGAATTTGGTCACAGACCAGGGCCCTTTTTTCGGGACTGCGTGAATTTAACGGGCCCTTTTTTCGGGACTGCGTGAATTTAACGGACAATTACACGGTCGTGCGACGCGGTACCCAAAAAAAAACTGACGTTCTTTTTTCCCCATAAACAGAGCTTTCTTTTGGTGGTATTTGATCACCTGTGCAATTTTTACTTTTTGCGCTATAAACAAAAAAAGAGCGATGATTTTGAAAAAATAACAATATTTTTCACATTTTTTTATATGAAATTCCCCCCAAAAAAATGTAAAAATCTAAATTTTTTAACATTTTTGGCCAATTTGTTTTCTGCTACATATTTTTGGAGAAAAAAGTCGCAATAAGCGTATTTTGATTGGTTTGCGCAAAAGTTATTGCATTTACTAACTATGGGAAAGATTTATTTCATTTTTGTTGTTTTTTTTTAACGAGTAATGGCGGCGATCTGCGATTTTATTGCAGGACTGCGACATTGCAGCGGACAGATCGGACCCCTGACTGACATTTTTGACACTTTTGGGGTTACCAGTGACATTACTGCAGTAATCGGTGCTATAAATATGCACTGTTACTGTAAAAATGACACTGGCAGGGAATGGGTTAACTTTATTGGTAAACAGTGGGTTAAATGTATCCCTAGGGGAGTGATTCTAACTGTGGGGGGGGGGGGGGGCGTGGCTTGTGATGTAATCACAGAGACCTGCTATGTAGGATCATATGATCTCTGCAGTCACACCAGGAAGAATGACAGACGGCTTTGTTTACATCATCCGCCTGCCTTTCTCCCTCTCCAGCGGGAGTTCGCAAGTGGCCGGCGGACATCGGAGCCACCGGTCACTGGCGCGGGGATGGCAGTGAATGAGCGGGGGCGGGAGCACCCCTCTGGCGGCGCGCGGTCGCCCCCTAGAGGCTCATGGGCGAGCGACGTACCCTTACGTCGCTTTGCCCAGTAGGGGCTGACCGCCGCAGTAAATAGTCGTGCGGCGGTCGGCAAGAGGTTAATGCACGCTATGTTACGTGGTTAGGCTCTGCTGTAAAATGCATCGGGGGGGGGGGGGGTGCTATTCACAATGGAAGCCGCTGCAATGCGCTGCACATAGGGCAGGTCCATGCCATGCGTTGGTGGCATCGCACGCTAAGTCGATCATCGCGGTCCAGCACAGAAAATAGTCTAATAACTATTCTTGCCTCATTCACACAGAACGAATGTACATTCACTTTCACTGGACAGTTTGCTATGCACATTTGTAATAATTATACACCTTAAATTTATTCTTTGCAAGCAATGTAAGGGAATTTGACTTGGCATCAGCCTTTTGCAGTCCATGTACAGCAGAGCTCAGAATGGGAGAGGGAGAAGCAACACAAGGAGCCAATCAGCTGTGCTGCACTGCAAGAAGCATGCTGATAGGAAGAAAGAACAGAGTGACTGAGAGGTGAGTCAGTCTGCTGCTTCTCCATTCACTGTCTCATTACAGTCTGGGGGGAGGGACAAGACCTTTAAGCGTTACTTCACTGCAGCAGAGAAAAGTCAGGTCTTCTGCCAGACTGGGCTGTGCGACAGAGCTGTGCAAATCTCAGGACTGGATGGAAAGAATTACAAATCCTTTTATTAAATCTGTGTATTTTTCTGTGTGCCTGGAGTTTGTCTTGGTGGGTTATTTTGTATCTAAATAAATTGTCCTGTATTGTTTGTGTGTGACGGGGGTGGGGCCATTAGAGTGTAAGCTCCGGAGAATGACGCAAATGTCTCTTTCTACTTCATAAAGAATCTGTTGTCATGACATAAAAGGAAAATAACCGGCAGCAGCAGCTTTGTATTCTCTCCGCCGCTGGCGTCCCACGGCACATGGAGCGATGTCTGGAGAGGTGTCACCGCGCTCAGTACCGAGCCAAGCGCAGACAATCTCATCCGCATTTCACACACGTTTCACTCTTCTCATTTATAGGATGAAAGAAAAGAGAAGTTCTGCGAGTTCTCCTATTAAAGAGGATTTTTCTTAACATTCGCACCGAACCGTCACATGCAAAGCAAAATCGCAGTATTGTGGAGTGACGCAACATAGAAATCAATATCACAGCCATACTGTCATTGCTAGGTGATCAATGGGATTTATCCTTTCGGGGGGTCGGTGGGCATTGTTTTTTTTTTTAACATAACATTCGCATCGAACCCGTCACATGCAAAGCAACATCAAAGTATTTTAGACTAAAGTGACGCAACGTAGAAATCAATATCACAACCATACTGCCATTGCTAAGTGATCGTCGGGTTTTACCCTTTCGGTGGGTCGGCAATTTTTGTTTTTTTTTAAGTTTTTTAACATAATATTTGCACCAAACTCGTCACATACAAAGCAACATCATAGATTGTAGAGTAGAGTGACGCAATGTAAAAAATCGATATCTCAGCCATACTGCCATTGATCATCAGTTTTATCCTCTCAGTGGGTCGGTGGGCATTGGGTTCTTTTTTTTAAAGCAGTTTTTTAACTTTTGCTCTGAACCCGTCACATACAAAGCAAGAGCACAGTATTGAGGAGTGACGCAACATAGAAATCGATATCACAGCCATACTGTCATTGCTAAGTGATCTTTGGGTTTTATCTCGGTGGGCATTGGGTTATTTTTTTTCTAAAGCAGTTTTTTAACTTAACATTCGCACAGAACCCGTCACATATGAAGCAACATCATAGATTTGTAGAGTAGAGTGACGTAACACAGAAATCAATATCACAGTCATACTGCCATTGCTAAACGATCGTTGGATTTTATTTCAGTGGGTCGGTGGGCTTTGGGTTGGTTTTCTTCTAAAGCAGTTTTTTAACTTAACATTCGCACCGAACCCATCACATGCAAAGCAAGTATTTTAGACTAAAGTGACACAAAGTAGAAATCGATATCACAGCCACACTGCCATTGCTAGGTGATCATTGGGTTTTATCTCGGTGAGTTGGTGGGCATTGGGTTATTTTTTTTCTAAAGCAGTTTTTTAACATAACATTCGCACCGAACCCGTCACATGCAAAGCAACATCAGAGTATTTTAGACTGACACAACGTAGAAATCAATATCACAGCCATGCTGTCATTGCTAAGTGATCTTTGGGTTTTATCCTTTCAGAGGGTCGGTGGGCATTGGGCTATTTTTTTAAAGCAGTTTTTTAACATAACATTCACACCGAACCCGTCACATGCAAAGCAAGAGCACAGTATTTTAGACTAAAGTGACGCAACGTAGAGATCAATATCACAGCCACACTGCCATTGCTAAGTGATCATCGGGTTTTACCCTGTCGGTGGTCGGCAGGTGTTGGGTTATTTTTTTTTTATTAAAGCAGTTTTTGTTTTTTTGATGTTTTTAAAGCAATTTTTTACCATAATATTCGCACCAAACCCGTCACATGCAAAGCAAGATCCTTGTTTTCTAGAGTGACGCAACATAGAAATCGATATCACAGCCATACTGTCATTGCTAAGTGATCATTGGGTTTTATCTCGGTGGGCATTGGGTTATTTTTTTTCTAAAGCAGTGGGACGCGGTCAAAATCAGGTACCCCCCCCGCTCCTCAAATGTATCAATTGTGCAAGAGGAGTGGGGGACAAGTCCTTAAAGCCGAACTTCCCCTTTTGGATGGAGTTCCACTTTAACCAGTTGAAGACCAGGCCTATTTGTTGCTTACAAGTTAAAATCTGTATTATTTGCTAGAAAATTACTGAGAACCCCAAACATTATATATATATACTCTGAACAAAATTATAATCTCAACACTTTTGTTTTTGCCCCTATTTTTCATGAGCTGAACTCAAAGATCTCACACTTTTTCTATTGCACCGGTGATCCTTGTCCATAACATACGCCTGCCCATACCATAACCCCACCCCCACCATGTACACAAAAGGCCAATTTCTCTCCAATATTCTTCACAAATCTGTGTAAATCTGTGTTAGTGAGCGCATCTTCACCTCCAAGATGGACTGAGACCAGCCCAGGACCTTCACATCCAGCATCTTCACCTCCAAGATGGACTGAGACCAGCCCAGGACCTTCACATCCAGCATCTTCACCTCCAAGATGGTCTGAGACCAGCCCAGGACCTCCACATCCAGCATCTTCACCTCCAAGATGGTCTGAGACCAGCCCAGGACCTCCACATCCAGCATCTTCACCTCCAAGATGGTCTGAGACCAGCCCAGGACCTTCACATCCAGCATCTTCACCTCCAAGATGGACTGAGACCAGCCCAGGACCTTCACATCCAGCATCTTCACCTCCAAGATGGTCTGAGACCAGCCCAGGACCTTCACATCCAGCATCTTCACCTCCAAGATGGACTGAGACAAGCCCAGGACCTTCACATCCAGCATCTTCACCTCCAAGATGGTCTGAGACCAGCCCAGGACCTCCACCTCCAGCATCTTCACCTCCAAGATGGTCTGAGACCAGCCCAGGACCTCCACATCCAGCATCTTCACCTCCAAGATGGTCTGAGACCAGCCCAGGACCTCCACATCCAGCATCTTCACCTCCAAGATGATCTGAGACCAGCCCAGGACCTTCACATCCAGCATCTTCACCTCCAAGATGATCTGAGACCAGCCCAGGACCTTCACATCCAGCATCTTCACCTCCAAGATGGTCTGAGACCAGCCCAGGACCTCCACATCCAGCATCTTCACCTCCAAGATGGTCTGAGACCAGCCCAGGACCTCCACATCCAGCATCTTCACCTCCAAGATGGTCTGAGACCAGCCCAGGACCTTCACATCCAGCATCTTCACCTCCAATATGGTCTGAGACCAGCCTAGGACCTCCACATCCAGCATCTTCACCTCCAAGATGGACTGAGACCAGCCCAGGACCTTCACATCCAGCATCTTCACCTCCAAGATGGACTGAGACCAGCCCAGGACCTTCACATCCAGCATCTTCACCTCCAAGATGGACTGAGACCAGCCCAGGACCTTCACATCCAGCATCTTCACCTCCAAGAGGGTCTGAGACCAGCCCAGGACCTTCACATCCAGCATCTTCACCTCCAAGATGGTCTGAGACCAGCCCAGGACCTCCACATCCAGCATCTTCACCTCCAAGATGGTCTGAGACCAGCCCAGGACCTTCACATCCAGCATCTTCACCTCCAAGATGGACTGAGACCAGCCCAGGACCTTCACATCCAGCATCTTCACCTCCAAGATGGTCTGAGACCAGCCCAGGACCTTCACATCCAGCATCTTCACCTCCAAGATGGACTGAGACAAGCCCAGGACCTTCACATCCAGCATCTTCACCTCCAAGATGGTCTGAGACCAGCCCAGGACCTCCACCTCCAGCATCTTCACCTCCAAGATGGTCTGAGACCAGCCCAGGACCTCCACATCCAGCATCTTCACCTCCAAGATGGTCTGAGACCAGCCCAGGACCTCCACATCCAGCATCTTCACCTCCAAGATGATCTGAGACCAGCCCAGGACCTTCACATCCAGCATCTTCACCTCCAAGATGATCTGAGACCAGCCCAGGACCTTCACATCCAGCATCTTCACCTCCAAGATGGTCTGAGACCAGCCCAGGACCTCCACATCCAGCATCTTCACCTCCAAGATGGTCTGAGACCAGCCCAGGACCTTCACATCCAGCATCTTCACCTCCAAGATGGTCTGAGACCAGCCTAGGACCTCCACATCCAGCATCTTCACCTCCAAGATGGTCTGAGACCAGCCCAGGACCTTCACATCCAGCATCTTCACCTCCAAGAGGGTCTGAGACCAGCCCAGGACCTTCACATCCAGCATCTTCACCTCCAAGATGGTCTGAGACCAGCCCAGGACCTCCACATCCAGCATCTTCACCTCCAAGATGGTCTGAGACCAGCCCAGGACCTTCACATCCAGCATCTTCACCTCCAAGATGGACTGAGACCAGCCCAGGACCTTCACATCCAGCATCTTCACCTCCAAGATGGTCTGAGACAAGCCCAGGACCTTCACATCCAGCATCTTCACCTCCAAGATGGTCTGAGACCAGCCCAGGACCTCCACATCCAGCATCTTCACCTCCAAGATGGTCTGAGACCAGCCCAGGACCTCCACCTCCAGCATCTTCACCTCCAAGATGGTCTGAGACCAGCCCAGGACCTTCACATCCAGCATCTTCACCTCCAAGATGGTCTGAGACCAGCCCAGGACCTCCACATCCAGCATCTTCACCTCCAAGATGGTCTGAGACCAGCCCAGGACCTTCACATCCAGCATCTTCACCTCCAAGATGGTCTGAGACCAGCCCAGGACCTCCACCTCCAGCATCTTCACCTCCAAGATGATCTGAGACCAGCCCAGGACCTTCACATCCAGCATCTTCACCTCCAAGATGGTCTGAGACCAGCCCAGGACCTCCACCTCCAGCATCTTCACCTCCAAGATGGTCTGAGACCAGCCCAGGACCTTCACATCCAGCATCTTCACCTCCAAGATGGACTGAGACCAGCCCAGGACCTTCACATCCAGCATCTTCACCTCCAAGATGGTCTGAGACCAGCCCAGGACCTCCACCTCCAGCATCTTCACCTCCAAGATGGTCTGAGACCAGCCCAGGACCTTCACATCCAGCATCTTCACCTCCAAGATGGACTGAGACCAGCCCAGGACCTTCACATCCAGCATCTTCACCTCCAAGATGGACTGAGACCAGCCCAGGACCTTCACATCCAGCATCTTCACCTCCAAGAGGGTCTGAGACCAGCCCAGGACCTTCACATCCAGCATCTTCACCTCCAAGATGGTCTGAGACCAGCCCAGGACCTCCACATCCAGCATCTTCACCTCCAAGATGGTCTGAGACCAGCCCAGGACCTTCACATCCAGCATCTTCACCTCCAAGATGGACTGAGACCAGCCCAGGACCTTCACATCCAGCATCTTCACCTCCAAGATGGTCTGAGACAAGCCCAGGACCTTCACATCCAGCATCTTCACCTCCAAGATGGTCTGAGACCAGCCCAGGACCTCCACATCCAGCATCTTCACCTCCAAGATGGTCTGAGACCAGCCCAGGACCTCCACATCCAGCATCTTTACCTCCAAGATGGTCTGAGACCAGCCCGGGACCTTCACATCCAGCATCTTCACCTCCAAGATGGTCTGAGACCAGCCCAGGACCTTCACATCCAGCATCTTCACCTCCAAGATGGTCTGAGACCAGCCCAGGACCTCCACCTCCAGCATCTTCACCTCCAAGATGGTCTGAGACCAGCCCAGGACCTTCACATCCAGCATCTTCACCTCCAAGATGGTCTGAGACCAGCCCAGGACCTCCACATCCAGCATCTTCACCTCCAAGATGGTCTGAGACCAGCCCAGGACCTCCACATCCAGCATCTTCACCTCCAAGATGGTCTGAGACCAGCCCAGGACCTTCACATCCAGCATCTTCACCTCCAAGATGGACTGAGACCAGCCCAGGACCTTCACATCCAGCATCTTCACCTCCAAGATGGTCTGAGACCAGCCCAGGACCTTCACATCCAGCATCTTCACCTCCAAGATGGACTGAGACCAGCCCAGGACCTTCACATCCAGCATCTTCACCTCCAAGATGGTCTGAGACCAGCCCAGGACCTCCACCTCCAGCATCTTCACCTCCAAGATGGTCTGAGACCAGCCCAGGACCTTCACATCCAGCATCTTCACCTCCAAGATGGACTGAGACCAGCCCAGGACCTTCACATCCAGCATCTTCACCTCCAAGATGGACTGAGACCAGCCCAGGACCTTCACATCCAGCATCTTCACCTCCAAGAGGGTCTGAGACCAGCCCAGGACCTTCACATCCAGCATCTTCACCTCCAAGATGGTCTGAGACCAGCCCAGGACCTCCACATCCAGCATCTTCACCTCCAAGATGGTCTGAGACCAGCCCAGGACCTTCACATCCAGCATCTTCACCTCCAAGATGGACTGAGACCAGCCCAGGACCTTCACATCCAGCATCTTCACCTCCAAGATGGTCTGAGACAAGCCCAGGACCTTCACATCCAGCATCTTCACCTCCAAGATGGTCTGAGACCAGCCCAGGACCTTCACATCCAGCATCTTCACCTCCAAGATGGTCTGAGACCAGCCCAGGACCTTCACATCCAGCATCTTCACCTCCAAGATGGTCTGAGACCAGCCCAGGACCTTCACATCCAGCATCTTCACCTCCAAGATGGTCTGAGACCAGCCCAGGACCTCCACATCCAGCATCTTCACCTCCAAGATGGTCTGAGACCAGCCCAGGACCTTCACATCCAGCATCTTCACCTCCAAGATGGTCTGAGACCAGCCCAGGACCTCCACCTCCAGCATCTTCACCTCCAAGATGATCTGAGACCAGCCCAGGACCTTCACATCCAGCATCTTCACCTCCAAGATGGTCTGAGACCAGCCCAGGACCTTCACATCCAGCATCTTCACCTCCAAGATGGTCTGAGACCAGCCCAGGACCTCCACCTCCAGCATCTTCACCTCCAAGATGGTCTGAGACCAGCCCAGGACCTTCACATCCAGCATCTTCACCTCCAAGATGGACTGAGACCAGCCCAGGACCTTCACATCCAGCATCTTCACCTCCAAGATGGACTGAGACCAGCCCAGGACCTTCACATCCAGCATCTTCACCTCCAAGAGGGTCTGAGACCAGCCCAGGACCTTCACATCCAGCATCTTCACCTCCAAGATGGTCTGAGACCAGCCCAGGACCTCCACATCCAGCATCTTCACCTCCAAGATGGTCTGAGACCAGCCCAGGACCTTCACATCCAGCATCTTCACCTCCAAGATGGACTGAGACCAGCCCAGGACCTTCACATCCAGCATCTTCACCTCCAAGATGGTCTGAGACAAGCCCAGGACCTTCACATCCAGCATCTTCACCTCCAAGATGGTCTGAGACCAGCCCAGGACCTGCACATCCAGCATCTTCACCTCCAAGATGGTCTGAGACCAACCCAGGACCTCCACATCCAACATCTTCACCTCCAAGATGGTCTGAGACCAACCCAGGACCTTCACATCCAGCATCTTCACCTCCAAGATGGTCTGAGACCAGCCCAGGACCTTCACATCCAGCATCTTCACCTCCAAGATGGTCTGAGACCAGCCCAGGACCTCCACATCCAGCATCTTCACCTCCAAGATGGTCTGAGACCAGCCCAGGACCTTCACATCCAGCATCTTCACCTCCCAAGATGGTCTGAGACCAGCCCAGGACCTCCACATCCAGCATCTTCACCTCCAAGATGGTCTGAGACCAACCCAGGACCTTCACATCCAGCATCTTCACCTCCAAGATGGTCTGAGACCAGCCCGGGACCTCCACATCCAGCATCTTCACCTCTAAGATGGTCTGAGACCAGCCCAGGACCTCCACCTCCAGCATCTTCACCTCCAAGATGGTCTGAGACCAACCCAGGACCTTCACATCCAGCATCTTCACCTCCAAGATGGTCTGAGACCAGCCCAGGACCTTCACATCCAGCATCTTCACCTCCAAGATGGTCTGAGACCAACCCAGGACCTTCACATCCAGCATCTTCACCTCCAAGATGGTCTGAGACCAGCCCAGGACCTCCACCTCCAGCATCTTCACCTCCAAGATGGTCTGAGACCAGCCCAGGACCTTCACATCCAGCATCTTCACCTCCAAGATGGTCTGAGACCAGCCCAGGACCTCCACATCCAGCATCTTCACCTCCAAGATGATCTGAGAGCAGCCCAGGACCTCCACATCCAGCATCTTCACCTCCAAGATGGTCTGAGACCAGCCCAGGACCTCCACATCCAGCATCTTCACCTCCAAGATGGTCTGAGACCAGCCCAGGACCTTCACATCCAGCATCTTCACCTCCAAGATGGTCTGAGACCAGCCCAGGACCTTCACATCCAGCATCTTCACCTCCAAGATGGTCTGAGACCAGCCCAGGACCTCCACATCCAGCATCTTCACCTCCAAGATGGTCTGAGACCAGCCCAGGACCTCCACATCCAGCATCTTCACCTCCAAGATGGTCTGAGACCAGCCCAGGACCTCCACATCCAGCATCTTCACCTCCAAGATGGTCTGAGACCAGCCCAGGACCTCCACATCCAGCATCTTCACCTCCAAGATGGTCTGAGACCAGCCCAGGACCTTCACATCCAGCATCTTCACCTCCAAGATGGTCTGAGACCAGCCCAGGACCTTCACATCCAGCATCTTCACCTCCAAGATGATCTGAGAGCAGCCCAGGACCTCCACATCCAGCATCTTCACCTCCAAGATGGTCTGAGACCAGCCCAGGACCTCCACATCCAGCATCTTCACCTCCAAGATGGTCTGAGACCAGCCCAGGACCTTCACATCCAGCATCTTCACCTCCAAGATGGACTGAGACCAGCCCAGGACCTTCACATCCAGCATCTTCACCTCCAAGATGGTCTGAGACCAACCCAGGACCTCCACATCCAGCATCTTCACCTCCAAGATGGTCTGAGACCAACCCAGGACCTTCACATCCAGCATCTTCACCTCCAAGATGGTCTGAGACCAGCCCAGGACCTTCACATCCAGCATCTTCACCTCCAAGATGGTCTGAGACCAGCCCAGGACCTCCACATCCAGCATCTTCACCTCCAAGATGGTCTGAGACCAGCCCAGGACCTTCACATCCAGCATCTTCACCTCCAAGATGGTCTGAGACCAACCCAGGACCTTCACATCCAGCATCTTCACCTCCAAGAGGGTCTGAGACCAGCCCAGGACCTTCACATCCAGCATCTTCACCTCCAATATGGTCTGAGACCAGCCCAGGACCTCCACATCCAGCATCTTCACCTCCAAGATGGTCTGAGACCAGCCCAGGACCTTCACATCCAGCATCTTCACCTCCAAGATGGACTGAGACCAGCCCAGGACCTTCACATCCAGCATCTTCACCTCCAAGATGGTCTGAGACCAGCCCAGGACCTTCACATCCAGCATCTTCACCTCCAAGATGGACTGAGACCAGCCCAGGACCTTCACATCCAGCATCTTCACCTCCAAGATGGTCTGAGACCAGCCCAGGACCTCCACATCCAGCATCTTCACCTCCAAGATGGTCTGAGACCAGCCCGGGACCTTCACATCCAGCATCTTCACCTCCAAGATGGTCTGAGACCAGCCCAGGACCTTCACATCCAGCATCTTCACCTCCAAGATGGTCTGAGACCAGCCCAGGACCTTCACATCCAGCATCTTCACCTCCAAGATGGTCTGAGACCAGCCCAGGACCTTCACATCCAGCATCTTCACCTCCAAGATGGTCTGAGACCAGCCCAGGACCTTCACATCCAGCATCTTCACCTCTAAGATGGTCTGAGACCAGCCCAGGACCTTCACATCCAGCATCTTCACCTCCAAGATGGTCTGAGACCAGCCCAGGACCTTCACATCCAGCATCTTCACCTCCAAGATGGTCTGAGACCAGCCCAGGACCTTCACATCCAGCATCTTCACCTCCAAGATGGTCTGAGACCAGCCCAGGACCTTCACATCCAGCATCTTCACCTCCAAGATGGTCTGAGACCAGCCCAGGACCTTCACATCCAGCATCTTCACCTCTAAGATGGTCTGAGACCAGCCCAGGACCTTCACATCCAGCATCTTCACCTCCAAGAGGGTCTGAGACCAGCCCAGGACCTTCACATCCAGCATCTTCACCTCCAAGATGATCTGAGACCAGCCCAGGACCTCCACATTCAGCATCTTCACCTCCAAGATGGTCTGAGACCAGCCCAGGACCTTCACATCCAGCATCTTCACCTCCAAGATGGACTGAGACCAGCCCAGGACCTTCACATCCAGCATCTTCACCTCCAAGATGGTCTGAGACCAACCCAGGACCTTCACATCCAGCATCTTCACCTCCAAGATGGTCTGAGACCAGCCCAGGACCTCCACATCCAGCATCTTCACCTCCAAGATGGTCTGAGACCAGCCCAGGACCTTCACATCCAGCATCTTCACCTCCCAAGATGGTCTGAGACCAGCCCAGGACCTCCACATCCAGCATCTTCACCTCCAAGATGGTCTGAGACCAACCCAGGACCTTCACATCCAGCATCTTCACCTCCAAGATGGTCTGAGACCAGCCCGGGACCTCCACATCCAGCATCTTCACCTCTAAGATGGTCTGAGACCAGCCCAGGACCTTCACATCCAGCATCTTCACCTCCAAGATGGTCTGAGACCAGCCCAGGACCTTCACATCCAGCATCTTCACCTCCAAGATGGTCTGAGACCAGCCCAGGACCTTCACATCCAGCATCTTCACCTCCAAGATGGTCTGACACCAGCCCAGGACCTCCACCTCCAGCATCTTCACCTCCAAGATGGTCTGAGACCAGCCCAGGACCTTCACATCCAGCATCTTCACCTCCAAGATGGTCTGAGACCAGCCCAGGACCTCCACATCCAGCATCTTCACCTCCAAGATGATCTGAGAGCAGCCCAGGACCTCCACATCCAGCATCTTCACCTCCAAGATGGTCTGAGACCAGCCCAGGACCTTCACATCCAGCATCTTCACCTCCAAGATGGTCTGAGACCAGCCCAGGACCTTCACATCCAGCATCTTCACCTCCAAGATGGTCTGAGACCAGCCCAGGACCTTCACATCCAGCATCTTCACCTCCAAGATGGTCTGAGACCAGCCCAGGACCTTCACATCCAGCATCTTCACCTCCAAGATGGTCTGAGACCAACCCAGGACCTTCACATCCAGCATCTTCACCTCCAAGATGGTCTGAGACCAGCCCAGGACCTCCACATCCAGCATCTTCACCTCCAAGATGATCTGAGACCAGCCCAGGACCTTCACATCCAGCATCTTCACCTCCAAGATGGTCTGACACCAGCCCAGGACCTTCACATCCAGCATCTTCACCTCCAAGATGATCTGAGAGCAGCCCAGGACCTCCACATCCAGCATCTTCACCTCCAAGATGGTCTGAGACCAGCCCAGGACCTTCACATCCAGCATCTTCACCTCCAAGATGGTCTGAGACCAGCCCAGGACCTTCACATCCAGCATCTTCACCTCCAAGATGGTCTGAGACCAGCCCAGGACCTTCACATCCAGCATCTTCACCTCCAAGATGGTCTGAGACCAGCCCAGGACCTTCACATCCAGCATCTTCACCTCCAAGATGGTCTGACACCAGCCCAGGACCTTCACATCCAGCATCTTCACCTCCAAGATGATCTGAGAGCAGCCCAGGACCTCCACATCCAGCATCTTCACCTCCAAGATGGTCTGAGACCAGCCCAGGACCTTCACATCCAGCATCTTCACCTCCAAGATGGTCTGAGACCAGCACAGGACCTTCACATCCAGCATCTTCACCTCCAAGATGGTCTGAGACCAGCCCAGGACCTCCACATCCAGCATCTTCACCTCCAAGATGGTCTGAGACCAGCCCAGGACCTTCACATCCAGCATCTTCACCTCCAAGATGGTCTGAGACCAGCCCAGGACCTTCACATCCAGCATCTTCACCTCCAAGATGGTCTGAGACCAGCCCAGGACCTCCACATTCAGCATCTTCACCTCCAAGATGGTCTGAGACCAGCCCAGGACCTCCACATCCAGCATCTTCACCTCCAAGATGGTCTGAGACCAGCCCGGGACCTTCACATCCAGCATCTTCTCCTCCAAGATGATCTGAGACCAGCCCAGGACCTCCACATCCAGCATCTTCACCTCCAAGATGGTCTGAGACCAACCCAGGACCTTCACATCCAGCATCTTCACCTCCAAGATGGTCTGAGACCAGCCCAGGACCTTCACATCCAGCATCTTCACCTCCAAGATGGTCTGAGACCAGCCCAGGACCTCCACATTCAGCATCTTCACCTCCAAGATGGTCTGAGACCAGCCCAGGACCTTCACATCCAGCATCTTCACCTCCAAGATGGTCTGAGACCAGCCCAGGACCTTCACATCCAGCATCTTCACCTCCAAGATGATCTGAGAGCAGCCCAGGACCTCCACATCCAGCATCTTCACCTCCAAGATGGTCTGAGACCAGCCCAGGACCTCCACATCCAGCATCTTCACCTCCAAGATGGTCTGAGACCAGCCCAGGACCTTCACATCCAGCATCTTCACCTCCAAGATGGACTGAGACCAGCCCAGGACCTTCACATCCAGCATCTTCACCTCCAAGATGGTCTGAGACCAACCCAGGACCTCCACATCCAGCATCTTCACCTCCAAGATGGTCTGAGACCAACCCAGGACCTTCACATCCAGCATCTTCACCTCCAAGATGGTCTGAGACCAGCCCAGGACCTTCACATCCAGCATCTTCACCTCCAAGATGGTCTGAGACCAACCCAGGACCTTCACATCCAGCATCTTCACCTCCAATATGGTCTGAGACCAGCCCAGGACCTCCACATCCAGCATCTTCACCTCCAAGATGGTCTGAGACCAGCCCAGGACCTTCACATCCAGCATCTTCACCTCCAAGATGGACTGAGACCAGCCCAGGACCTTCACATCCAGCATCTTCACCTCCAAGATGGTCTGAGACCAGCCCAGGACCTCCACATCCAGCATCTTCACCTCCAAGATGGTCTGAGACCAACCCAGGACCTTCACATCCAGCATCTTCACCTCCAATATGGTCTGAGACCAGCCCAGGACCTCCACATCCAGCATCTTCACCTCCAAGATGGTCTGAGACCAGCCCAGGACCTTCACATCCAGCATCTTCACCTCCAAGATGGTCTGAGACCAGCCCAGGACCTTCACATCCAGCATCTTCACCTCCAAGATGGACTGAGACCAGCCCAGGACCTTCACATCCAGCATCTTCACCTCCAAGATGGTCTGAGACCAGCCCAGGACCTTCACATCCAGCATCTTCACCTCCAAGATGATCTGAGACCAGCCCAGGACCTTCACATCCAGCATCTTCACCTCCAAGATGGTCTGAGACCAGCCCAGGACCTCCACATCCAGCATCTTCACCTCCAAGATGGTCTGAGACCAACCCAGGACCTCCACATCCAACATCTTCACCTCCAAGATGGTCTGAGACCAGCCCGGGACCTTCACATCCAGCATCTTCACCTCCAAGATGGTCTGAGACCAGCCCAGGACCTCCACATCCAGCATCTTCACCTCCAAGATGGTCTGAGACCAGCCCAGGACCTTCACATCCAGCATCTTCACCTCCAAGATGGTCTGAGACCAGCCCAGGACCTTCACATCCAGCATCTTCACCTCCAAGATGGTCTGAGACCAGCCCAGGACCTTCACATCCAGCATCTTCACCTCCAAGATGGTCTGAGACCAGCCCAGGACCTTCACATCCAGCATCTTCACCTCCAAGATGGTCTGAGACCAGCCCAGGACCTTCACATCCAGCATCTTCACCTCCAAGATGGTCTGAGACCAGCCCAGGACCTTCACATCCAGCATCTTCACCTCCAAGATGGTCTGAGACCAGCCCAGGACCTCCACATCCAGCATCTTCACCTCCAAGATGGTCTGAGACCAGCCCAGGACCTTCACATCCAGCATCTTCACCTCCAAGATGGTCTGAGACCAGCCCAGGACCTTCACATCCAGCATCTTCACCTCCAAGATGGTCTGAGACCAGCCCAGGACCTTCACATCCAGCATCTTCACCTCCAAGAGGGTCTGAGACCAGCCCAGGACCTTCACATCCAGCATCTTCACCTCCAAGATGGTCTGAGACCAGCCCAGGACCTCCACATCCAGCATCTTCACCTCCAAGATGGTCTGAGACCAGCCCGGGACCTTCACATCCAGCATCTTCTCCTCCAAGATGATCTGAGACCAGCCCAGGACCTCCACATCCAGCATCTTCACCTCCAAGATGGTCTGAGACCAACCCAGGACCTTCACATCCAGCATCTTCACCTCCAAGATGGTCTGAGACCAGCCCAGGACCTTCACATCCAGCATCTTCACCTCCAAGATGGTCTGAGACCAGCCCAGGACCTTCACATCCAGCATCTTCACCTCCAAGATGGTCTGAGACCAGCCCAGGACCTCCACATTCAGCATCTTCACCTCCAAGATGGTCTGAGACCAGCCCAGGACCTTCACATCCAGCATCTTCACCTCCAAGATGGTCTGAGACCAGCCCAGGACCTTCACATCCAGCATCTTCACCTCCAAGATGGACTGAGACCAGCCCAGGACCTTCACATCCAGCATCTTCACCTCCAAGATGGTCTGAGACCAGCCCAGGACCTTCACATCCAGCATCTTCACCTCCAAGATGATCTGAGACCAGCCCAGGACCTCCACCTCCAGCATCTTCACCTCCAAGATGGTCTGAGACCAGCCCAGGACCTTCACATCCAGCATCTTCACCTCCAAGATGGACTGAGACCAGCCCAGGACCTTCACATCCAGCATCTTCACCTCCAAGATGGTCTGAGACCAACCCAGGACCTCCACATCCAGCATCTTCACCTCCAAGATGGTCTGAGACCAACCCAGGACCTTCACATCCAGCATCTTCACCTCCAAGATGGTCTGAGACCAGCCCAGGACCTTCACATCCAGCATCTTCACCTCCAAGATGGTCTGAGACCAACCCAGGACCTTCACATCCAGCATCTTCACCTCCAATATGGTCTGAGACCAGCCCAGGACCTCCACATCCAGCATCTTCACCTCCAAGATGGTCTGAGACCAGCCCAGGACCTTCACATCCAGCATCTTCACCTCCAAGATGGACTGAGACCAGCCCAGGACCTTCACATCCAGCATCTTCACCTCCAAGATGGTCTGAGACCAGCCCAGGACCTTCACATCCAGCATCTTCACCTCCAAGATGGTCTGAGACCAGCCCAGGACCTTCACATCCAGCATCTTCACCTCCAAGATGGACTGAGACCAGCCCAGGACCTTCACATCCAGCATCTTCACCTCCAAGATGGTCTGAGACCAGCCCAGGACCTTCACATCCAGCATCTTCACCTCCAAGATGATCTGAGACCAGCCCAGGACCTTCACATCCAGCATCTTCACCTCCAAGATGGTCTGAGACCAGCCCAGGACCTCCACATCCAGCATCTTCACCTCCAAGATGGTCTGAGACCAACCCAGGACCTCCACATCCAACATCTTCACCTCCAAGATGGTCTGAGACCAGCCCGGGACCTTCACATCCAGCATCTTCACCTCCAAGATGGTCTGAGACCAGCCCAGGACCTCCACATCCAGCATCTTCACCTCCAAGATGGTCTGAGACCAGCCCAGGACCTTCACATCCAGCATCTTCACCTCCAAGATGGTCTGAGACCAGCCCAGGACCTTCACATCCAGCATCTTCACCTCCAAGATGGTCTGAGACCAGCCCAGGACCTTCACATCCAGCATCTTCACCTCCAAGATGGTCTGAGACCAGCCCAGGACCTTCACATCCAGCATCTTCACCTCCAAGATGGTCTGAGACCAGCCCAGGACCTTCACATCCAGCATCTTCACCTCCAAGATGGTCTGAGACCAGCCCAGGACCTTCACATCCAGCATCTTCACCTCTAAGATGGTCTGAGACCAGCCCAGGACCTTCACATCCAGCATCTTCACCTCCAAGATGGTCTGAGACCAGCCCAGGACCTTCACATCCAGCATCTTCACCTCCAAGATGGTCTGAGACCAGCCCAGGACCTTCACATCCAGCATCTTCACCTCCAAGATGGTCTGAGACCAGCCCAGGACCTTCACATCCAGCATCTTCACCTCCAAGATGGTCTGAGACCAGCCCAGGACCTTCACATCCAGCATCTTCACCTCCAAGATGGTCTGAGACCAGCCCAGGACCTTCACATCCAGCATCTTCACCTCCAAGATGGTCTGAGACCAGCCCAGGACCTTCACATCCAGCATCTTCACCTCCAAGATGGTCTGAGACCAGCCCAGGACCTTCACATCCAGCATCTTCACCTCTAAGATGGTCTGAGACCAGCCCAGGACCTTCACATCCAGCATCTTCACCTCCAAGATGGTCTGAGACCAGCCCAGGACCTTCACATCCAGCATCTTCACCTCCAAGATGGTCTGAGACCAGCCCAGGACCTCCACATCCAGCATCTTCACCTCTAAGATGGTCTGAGACCAGCCCAGGACCTTCACATCCAGCATCTTCACCTCCAAGATGGTCTGAGACCAGCCCAGGACCTTCACATCCAGCATCTTCACCTCCAAGATGGTCTGAGACCAGCCCAGGACCTTCACATCCAGCATCTTCACCTCCAAGATGGTCTGAGACCAGCCCAGGACCTCCACATCCAGCATCTTCACCTCCAAGATGGTCTGAGACCAGCCCAGGACCTTCACATCCAGCATCTTCACCTCCAAGATGGTCTGAGACCAGCCCGGGACCTTCACATCCAGCATCTTCACCTCCAAGATGGTCTGAGACCAGCCCGGGACCTCCACATCCAGCATCTTCACCTCCAAGATGGTCTGAGACCAGCCCAGGACCTTCACATCCAGCATCTTCACCTCCAAGATGGTCTGAGACCAACCCAGGACCTTCACATCCAGCATCTTCACCTCCAAGATGGTCTGAGACCAGCCCGGGACCTTCACATCCAGCATCTTCACCTCCAAGATGGTCTGAGACCAGCCCGGGACCTCCACATCCAGCATCTTCACCTCCAAGATGGTCTGAGACCAGCCCAGGACCTTCACATCCAGCATCTTCACCTCCAAGATGGTCTGAGACCAGCCCAGGACCTTCACATCCAGCATCTTCACCTCCAAGATGGTCTGAGACCAGCCCAGGACCTCCACATCCAGCATCTTCACCTCCAAGATGGTCTGAGACCAACCCAGGACCTTCACATCCAGCATCTTCACCTCCAAGATGGTCTGAGACCAGCCCAGGACCTTCACATCCAGCATCTTCACCTCCAAGATGGTCTGAGACCAGCCCAGGACCTTCACATCCAGCATCTTCACCTCCAAGATGGTCTGAGACCAGCCCGGGACCTTCACATCCAGCATCTTCTCCTCCAAGATGATCTGAGACCAGCCCAGGACCTCCACATCCAGCATCTTCACCTCCAAGATGGTCTGAGACCAACCCAGGACCTTCACATCCAGCATCTTCACCTCCAAGATGGTCTGAGACCAGCCCAGGACCTTCACATCCAGCATCTTCACCTCCAAGATGGTCTGAGACCAGCCCAGGACCTCCACATTCAGCATCTTCACCTCCAAGATGGTCTGAGACCAGCCCAGGACCTTCACATCCAGCATCTTCACCTCCAAGATGGTCTGAGACCAGCCCAGGACCTTCACATCCAGCATCTTCACCTCCAAGATGGTCTGAGACCAGCCCAGGACCTTCACATCCAGCATCTTCACCTCCAAGATGGACTGAGACCAGCCCAGGACCTTCACATCCAGCATCTTCACCTCCAAGATGGTCTGAGACCAGCCCAGGACCTTCACATCCAGCATCTTCACCTCCAAGATGATCTGAGAGCAGCCCAGGACCTCCACATCCAGCATCTTCACCTCCAAGATGATCTGAGAGCAGCCCGGGACCTTCACATCCAGCATCTTCACCTCCAAGATGGTCTGAGACCAGCCCAGGACCTCCACATCCAGCATCTTCACCTCCAAGATGGTCTGAGACCAGCCCAGGACCTTCACATCCAGCATCTTCACCTCCAAGATGGACTGAGACCAGCCCAGGACCTTCACATCCAGCATCTTCACCTCCAAGATGGTCTGAGACCAGCCCAGGACCTTCACATCCAGCATCTTCACCTCCAAGATGGACTGAGACCAGCCCAGGACCTTCACATCCAGCATCTTCACCTCCAAGATGGTCTGAGACCAGCCCAGGACCTTCACATCCAGCATCTTCACCTCCAAGATGATCTGAGACCAGCCCAGGACCTTCACATCCAGCATCTTCACCTCCAAGATGGTCTGAGACCAACCCAGGACCTCCACATCCAGCATCTTCACCTCCAAGATGGTCTGAGACCAGCCCAGGACCTCCACATTCAGCATCTTCACCTCCAAGATGGTCTGAGACCAGCCCAGGACCTTCACATCCAGCATCTTCACCTCCAAGATGGTCTGACACCAGCCCAGGACCTTCACATCCAGCATCTTCACCTCCAAGATGGTCTGAGACCAGCCCAGGACCTTCACATCCAGCATCTTCACCTCCAAGATGGTCTGAGACCAGCCCAGGACCTCCACATCCAGCATCTTCACCTCCAAGATGGTCTGAGACCAACCCAGGACCTTCACATCCAGCATCTTCACCTCCAAGATGGTCTGAGACCAGCCCAGGACCTTCACATCCAGCATCTTCACCTCCAAGATGGTCTGAGACCAACCCAGGACCTCCACATCCAGCATCTTCACCTCCAAGATGGTCTGAGACCAGCCCAGGACCTTCACATCCAGCATCTTCACCTCCAAGATGGTCTGAGACCAGCCCAGGACCTTCACATCCAGCATCTTCACCTCCAAGATGGTCTGAGACCAGCCCAGGACCTCCACATCCAGCATCTTCACCTCCAAGATGGTCTGAGACCAACCCAGGACCTTCACATCCAGCATCTTCACCTCCAAGATGGTCTGAGACCAGCCCAGGACCTTCACATCCAGCATCTTCACCTCCAAGATGGTCTGAGACCAGCCCAGGACCTTCACATCCAGCATCTTCACCTCCAAGATGGTCTGAGACCAGCCCGGGACCTTCACATCCAGCATCTTCTCCTCCAAGATGATCTGAGACCAGCCCAGGACCTCCACATCCAGCATCTTCACCTCCAAGATGGTCTGAGACCAACCCAGGACCTTCACATCCAGCATCTTCACCTCCAAGATGGTCTGAGACCAGCCCAGGACCTTCACATCCAGCATCTTCACCTCCAAGATGGTCTGAGACCAGCCCAGGACCTCCACATTCAGCATCTTCACCTCCAAGATGGTCTGAGACCAGCCCAGGACCTTCACATCCAGCATCTTCACCTCCAAGATGGACTGAGACCAGCCCAGGACCTCCACATCCAGCATCTTCACCTCCAAGATGGTCTGAGACCAGCCCAGGACCTCCACATCCAGCATCTTCACCTCCAAGATGATCTGAGACCAGCCCAGGACCTTCACATCCAGCATCTTCACCTCCAAGATGATCTGAGACCAGCCCAGGACCTTCACATCCAGCATCTTCACCTCCAAGATGGTCTGAGACCAGCCCAGGACCTTCACATCCAGCATCTTCACCTCCAAGATGGTCTGAGAGCAGCCCAGGACCTCCACATCCAGCATCTTCACCTCCAAGATGGTCTGAGACCAGCCCAGGACCTTCACATCCAGCATCTTCACCTCCAAGATGGTCTGAGACCAGCCCAGGACCTCCACATCCAGCATCTTCACCTCCAAGATGATCTGAGACCAGCCCAGGACCTTCACATCCAGCATCTTCACCTCCAAGATGATCTGAGACCAGCCCAGGACCTTCACATCCAGCATCTTCACCTCCAAGATGGTCTGAGACCAACCCAGGACCTTCACATCCAGCATCTTCACCTCCAAGATGGTCTGAGACCAGCCCAGGACCTTCACATCCAGCATCTTCACCTCCAAGATGGTCTGAGACCAGCCCAGGACCTTCACATCCAGCATCTTCACCTCCAAGATGGTCTGAGACCAGCCCGGGACCTTCACATCCAGCATCTTCTCCTCCAAGATGATCTGAGACCAGCCCAGGACCTCCACATCCAGCATCTTCACCTCCAAGATGGTCTGAGACCAACCCAGGACCTTCACATCCAGCATCTTCACCTCCAAGATGGTCTGAGACCAGCCCAGGACCTCCACATTCAGCATCTTCACCTCCAAGATGGTCTGAGACCAACCCAGGACCTTCACATCCAGCATCTTCACCTCCAAGATGGTCTGAGACCAGCCCAGGACCTCCACATCCAGCATCTTCACCTCCAAGATGGTCTGAGACCAGCCCAGGACCTTCACATCCAGCATCTTCACCTCCCAAGATGGTCTGAGACCAGCCCAGGACCTTCACATCCAGCATCTTCACCTCCAAGATGGTCTGAGACCAGCCCAGGACCTTCACATCCAGCATCTTCACCTCCCAAGATGGTCTGAGACCAGCCCAGGACCTCCACATCCAGCATCTTCACCTCCAAGATGGACTGAGACCAGCCCAGGACCTTCACATCCAGCATCTTCACCTCCAAGATGGACTGAGACCAGCCCAGGACCTTCACATCCAGCATCTTCACCTCCAAGATGGTCTGAGACCAGCCCAGGACCTTCACATCCAGCATCTTCACCTCCAAGATGGTCTGAGACCAGCCCAGGACCTTCACATCCAGCATCTTCACCTCCAAGATGATCTGAGACCAGCCCAGGACCTTCACATCCAGCATCTTCACCTCCAAGATGGACTGAGACCAGCCCAGGACCTTCACATCCAGCATCTTCACCTCCAAGATGGTCTGAGACCAACCCAGGACCTCCACATCCAACATCTTCACCTCCAAGATGGTCTGAGACCAGCCCGGGACCTTCACATCCAGCATCTTCTCCTCCAAGATGATCTGAGACCAGCCCAGGACCTCCACATCCAGCATCTTCACCTCCAAGATGGTCTGAGACCAACCCAGGACCTTCACATCCAGCATCTTCACCTCCAAGATGGTCTGAGACCAGCCCAGGACCTTCACATCCAGCATCTTCACCTCCAAGATGGTCTGAGACCAGCCCAGGACCTTCACATCCAGCATCTTCACCTCCAAGATGGTCTGAGACCAGCCCAGGACCTTCACATCCAGCATCTTCACCTCCAAGATGGACTGAGACCAGCCCAGGACCTTCACATCCAGCATCTTCACCTCCAAGATGGTCTGAGACCAGCCCAGGACCTTCACATCCAGCATCTTCACCTCCAAGATGATCTGAGAGCAGCCCAGGACCTTCACATCCAGCATCTTCACCTCCAAGATGGTCTGAGACCAGCCCAGGACCTTCACATCCAGCATCTTCACCTCCAAGATGATCTGAGACCAGCCCAGGACCTCCACATCCAGCATCTTCACCTCCAAGATGGTCTGAGACCAACCCAGGACCTTCACATCCAGCATCTTCACCTCCAAGATGGTCTGAGACCAGCCCAGGACCTTCACATCCAGCATCTTCACCTCCAAGATGGTCTGAGACCAGCCCAGGACCTTCACATCCAGCATCTTCACCTCCAAGATGGACTGAGACCAGCCCAGGACCTTCACATCCAGCATCTTCACCTCCAAGATGGTCTGAGACCAACCCAGGACCTCCACATCCAGCATCTTCACCTCCAAGATGGTCTGAGACCAACCCAGGACCTTCACATCCAGCATCTTCACCTCCAAGATGGTCTGAGACCAGCCCAGGACCTTCACATCCAGCATCTTCACCTCCAAGATGGTCTGAGACCAACCCAGGACCTTCACATCCAGCATCTTCACCTCCAATATGGTCTGAGACCAGCCCAGGACCTCCACATCCAGCATCTTCACCTCCAAGATGGTCTGAGACCAGCCCAGGACCTTCACATCCAGCATCTTCACCTCCAAGATGGACTGAGACCAGCCCAGGACCTTCACATCCAGCATCTTCACCTCCAAGATGGTCTGAGACCAGCCCAGGACCTTCACATCCAGCATCTTCACCTCCAAGATGGACTGAGACCAGCCCAGGACCTTCACATCCAGCATCTTCACCTCCAAGATGGTCTGAGACCAGCCCAGGACCTTCACATCCAGCATCTTCACCTCCAAGATGATCTGAGACCAGCCCAGGACCTTCACATCCAGCATCTTCACCTCCAAGATGGTCTGAGACCAACCCAGGACCTCCACATCCAACATCTTCACCTCCAAGATGGTCTGAGACCAGCCCGGGACCTTCACATCCAGCATCTTCACCTCCAAGATGGTCTGAGACCAGCCCGGGACCTTCACATCCAGCATCTTCTCCTCCAAGATGATCTGAGACCAGCCCAGGACCTCCACATCCAGCATCTTCACCTCCAAGATGGTCTGAGACCAACCCAGGACCTTCACATCCAGCATCTTCACCTCCAAGATGGTCTGAGACCAGCCCAGGACCTTCACATCCAGCATCTTCACCTCCAAGATGGTCTGAGACCAGCCCAGGACCTTCACATCCAGCATCTTCACCTCCAAGATGGTCTGAGACCAGCCCAGGACCTTCACATCCAGCATCTTCACCTCCAAGATGGACTGAGACCAGCCCAGGACCTTCACATCCAGCATCTTCACCTCCAAGATGGTCTGAGACCAGCCCAGGACCTTCACATCCAGCATCTTCACCTCCAAGATGATCTGAGAGCAGCCCAGGACCTTCACATCCAGCATCTTCACCTCCAAGATGGTCTGAGACCAGCCCAGGACCTTCACATCCAGCATCTTCACCTCCAAGATGGTCTGAGACCAGCCCAGGACCTTCACATCCAGCATCTTCACCTCCAAGATGGTCTGAGACCAGCCCGGGACCTTCACATCCAGCATCTTCTCCTCCAAGATGATCTGAGACCAGCCCAGGACCTCCACATCCAGCATCTTCACCTCCAAGATGGTCTGAGACCAACCCAGGACCTTCACATCCAGCATCTTCACCTCCAAGATGGTCTGAGACCAGCCCAGGACCTCCACATTCAGCATCTTCACCTCCAAGATGGTCTGAGACCAACCCAGGACCTTCACATCCAGCATCTTCACCTCCAAGATGGTCTGAGACCAGCCCAGGACCTCCACATCCAGCATCTTCACCTCCAAGATGGTCTGAGACCAGCCCAGGACCTTCACATCCAGCATCTTCACCTCCCAAGATGGTCTGAGACCAGCCCAGGACCTTCACATCCAGCATCTTCACCTCCAAGATGGTCTGAGACCAGCCCAGGACCTTCACATCCAGCATCTTCACCTCCCAAGATGGTCTGAGACCAGCCCAGGACCTCCACATCCAGCATCTTCACCTCCAAGATGGACTGAGACCAGCCCAGGACCTTCACATCCAGCATCTTCACCTCCAAGATGGACTGAGACCAGCCCAGGACCTTCACATCCAGCATCTTCACCTCCAAGATGGTCTGAGACCAGCCCAGGACCTTCACATCCAGCATCTTCACCTCCAAGATGGTCTGAGACCAGCCCAGGACCTTCACATCCAGCATCTTCACCTCCAAGATGATCTGAGACCAGCCCAGGACCTTCACATCCAGCATCTTCACCTCCAAGATGGTCTGAGACCAGCCCAGGACCTTCACATCCAGCATCTTCACCTCCAAGATGGTCTGAGACCAACCCAGGACCTTCACATCCAGCATCTCCTTCACCTCCAAGATGGTCTGAGACCAGCCCGGGACCTTCACATCCAGCATCTTCTCCTCCAAGATGATCTGAGACCAGCCCAGGACCTCCACATCCAGCATCTTCACCTCCAAGATGGTCTGAGACCAACCCAGGACCTTCACATCCAGCATCTTCACCTCCAAGATGGTCTGAGACCAGCCCAGGACCTTCACATCCAGCATCTTCACCTCCAAGATGGTCTGAGACCAGCCCAGGACCTTCACATCCAGCATCTTCACCTCCAAGATGGTCTGAGACCAGCCCAGGACCTTCACATCCAGCATCTTCACCTCCAAGATGGACTGAGATACTCGATACGCCAGCCCAGGACCTTCACATCCAGCATCTTCACCTCCAAGATGGTCTGAGACCAGCCCAGGACCTTCACATCCAGCATCTTCACCTCCAAGATGATCTGAGAGCAGCCCAGGACCTTCACATCCAGCATCTTCACCTCCAAGATGGTCTGAGACCAGCCCAGGACCTTCACATCCAGCATCTTCACCTCCAAGATGGACTGAGACCAGCCCAGGACCTTCACATCCAGCATCTTCACCTCCAAGATGGTCTGAGACCAGCCCAGGACCTTCACATCCAGCATCTTCACCTCCAAGATGGACTGAGACCAGCCCAGGACCTTCACATCCAGCATCTTCACCTCCAAGATGGTCTGAGACCAGCCCAGGACCTTCACATCCAGCATCTTCACCTCCAAGATGGTCTGAGACCAACCCAGGACCTTCACATCCAGCATCTTCACCTCCAAGATGGTCTGAGACCAGCCCAGGACCTTCACATCCAGCATCTTCACCTCCAAGATGGTCTGAGACCAGCCCAGGACCTTCACATCCAGCATCTTCACCTCCAAGATGGACTGAGACCAGCCCAGGACCTTCCACATCCAGCATCTTCACCTCCAAGATGGTCTGAGACCAGCCCAGGACCTTCACATCCAGCATCTTCACCTCCAAGATGGACTGAGACCAGCCCAGGACCTTCACATCCAGCATCTTCACCTCCAAGATGGTCTGAGACCAGCCCAGGACCTTCACATCCAGCATCTTCACCTCCAAGATGGTCTGAGACCAATCCCAGGACCTTCACATCCAGCATCTTCACCTCAGATGGTCTGAGACCAGCCCAGGAACCTCCACCTCCAGCATCTTCACCCTCCAAGATGGTCCTG